>NW_013955038.1:16024-21608 GCF_001266775.1 Austrofundulus limnaeus
ATTTTACCCACTGTATCTATTATAAACAGACCTACCAGGTATCTATTATAAACGGACCTACCAGGTATCTATTATAAATGGACCTACCAGGTATCTATTATAAACAGACCTACCAGGTATCTATTATAAATGGACCTACCAGGTATCTGTTGTAAACTGAGTGTTTCAGTCATTGTTCTAATGAAGATCCTGTCTCTGTCCAGGCACTTGTATAAATGTGTTGTCCTACCTGGGCAGTGGATCAGTATTACCAGGTGAGTGTTGTCATTTTTAATAATGCCTAGATCCCCATAATGCAGGACTTATTTCAACCTTTGATGACCTCTAAACCCTGAATGATTGGTTCCATTTAAAAACCTGAACTGTCATGGAATTGGTTCATTGAGTCTTTTAAGTGAAAAGATTTTTAAAAAGTCATATAATACCTTTTTTAATCAAAGTACCCACTCTGTCTCTGTCTCTGTCCCCACAGCTCACCTGTGAGGAAGCGTTGTAACCATGGTGTACGCTCAGTCAACAACCAGAGTGGCTGTAAATCCTTCTCTGTACTCTCCAGCTTTCATGTATCAGATGTCCTTTAACTTCACCAGAAGAGAGAACTCATCTGTCCTCGCCTCCTCTCCACCGACAACGCTCTTCAGCCTCGAGGCCTCGCCCTCCAGCTGGTCCAACGCCACCTCCGCCTCCGTTGAGCTGACGGCGGGCGAGGTGGCCGTCCTGGGCCTGGTCTTTGGAGTTCTGTGGCTGGTCTCCATCCTGGGAAACGCTCTGGTCTGCCTGGTCATCCACAGGAGCCGAAGGACTCAGTCCACCACCAACTACTTTGTGGTGTCCATGGCCTGTGCAGACCTGCTCCTGAGCCTGGGCTGCGCTCCTTTTGTCCTCCTGCAGGTGGCTGAAGGTCAGTGGCCTCTGAGCACCGCTGCCTGTAAGTTGGTGCGCTACCTGCAGCACCTGTGCCCAGGTGTTCAGGTCTATGTCCTGCTGTCCATCTCTGTGGACCGTTTCTACACCATCGTCTACCCCCTCAGCTTCAAAGTGTCCAGGGAAAAAGCAAAGAAGATGATCCTGGCCTCGTGGCTGTTTGATGCRGTCTTCATCTCTCCCTGCTTCTTCTTCTATGGTTCCACAGACAGGCACTGTGACTTCTTCCTCCCGGGCAGCTGGGGCAGTATAGCCTACGCTGCGGTTCACCTCCTGGTTGGTTTCCTGGTCCCTGTGGGACTGATCGTGTCCTTCTACCAGCGGGTAGTTCGGTACATCTGGAGGATCAGCGCTGACGGCTACACGGTGCGACGAACCATGAACATCGTCCCAMGGACTAAAGTCAAGACCATCAAGATGTTCCTCATGCTCAACTCAGTTTTCTTCCTCACTTGGACGCCCTTCTACGTCGCCCAGCTCTGGCACCCGAAGGAGTCCGCTGCCCCCACCAGGCAGGAGCTGCTGTTCTTCACAGCCATCGCCTGGATCTGCTTCAGCTCCACAGCATCCAAACCAACGCTGTACTCCGTCTACAACGCAAACTTCAGGCGTGGCATGCGAGAGACCTTCTGCATGTCCTCCATGAAGTGCTACCGCAGCAATGCCTACACCATCACCGCCAGCTCCCGGATGGCCAAGAAGAACTACGTTGGTGCGATGGACCTCCAAGTCCAGGCTAAGACCATCACCAAGGACTCTGTGTACGATGCGTTTGACCGAGAGGCCAAAGAAAAGAAGGTAGCTTGGCCCACCAACACCAACCCTCCCAACACCTTCGTGTGAACCACTTCCTGTTTGACAGTTAGCTGGAGGACTAGCCGGAGGCTAACATGCTAACTCTGCCTGAAAGTCACAGAATGTTTATGATGTAAAAAGGGCTTTATTTTCTGACGTAACGATGGTTCAGTTTTCTAGTTAATTTATTCAGAAAYACTTTGTGTTGTTTTGATGAGTGTGTTTTGATGTTGGTTTGTTAGCAGCTAATGTTGTTGTTGTTGCTTCTGTAATCTCTGCTAGCAGCTAACGTTAGTAAAGCTTCATATTTCTGCTTCAAGCCTTGCTTCTTTACAGTTACGGTAAATTTTTGTTGCTGGAATCCAAACGTTCCCCTCGTCTCTGAAACAAAACACCCAGAACGGGTCGTTTCTTCTTCTGAAAAACAGCGCCCTCTTGTGGCCATGCCCGACCAGTGGACAAGATGGAGGAGCGTCCTCCATCCTCAGAAGTGAGTCTGAATAATGTTCTCCGGGTTTGTTTTCTTCAGCTGCTTTGGACTGAATGAACCGCTAGCATGCTAACAGGTGATGCTAGCATCAGCTGTTAGCATCAGCAGTTGCTAACAAATGCTAACAGCTATGGCCCTACAGAACTTGGATCTGACAGAATGCATAGTTTTATATATTTCAGATGTTCTGATGGTTCAGGTGAGTCCAGCACCTCCTGGTCCTGTAGAGGCAGAGGGGGGCTCACCAGACCCAACAAACCTGACCGAACAAAACCAGACTCAACAAACCAGACCCAACAAACCTGACCCAACAAAACCAGACTCAACAAACCTGACCCAACAAAACCAGACTCAACAAACCTGACCCAACAAAACCAGACTCAACAAACCTGACCCAACAAAACCTGACCCATCATACCTGACCCAACAAAACCAGACTCAACAAACCAGACCCAACAAACCAGACCCAACAAAACCAGACTCAACAAACCAGACCCAACAAAACCTGACCCATCAAACCTGACCCAACAAAACCAGACTCAACAAACCAGACCCAACAAAACCAGACTCAACAAACCAGACCCAACAAAACCAGACTCAACAAAGCTGACCCAACAAAACCAGACTCAACAAACCAGACCCAATAAACCTGACCCAACAAAACCAGACCCAACAAACCAGACCTAAAAACCTGACCCAACAAACCAGACCCAACAAACCTGACCCAACAGACTTGACTCAACAAACCTGACCCAATAAACCAGACCCAACAAATCAGACCCAACAAAACCAGACTCAACAAACCAGACCCAACAAACCAGACCTAAAAACCTGACCCAACAAACCTGACCCAACAAAACCAGACTCAACAAACCAGACCCAACAAAACCAGACTCAACAAACCAGACCCACCAAACCAGACCCACCAAAACCAGACTCAACAAAACCAGACTCAACAAACCTGACCCAACAAAACCAGACCTAAAAACCTGACCCAACAAACCAGACCTAAAAACCTGACCCAACAAACCAGACCCAACAAACCTGACCCAACAGACTTGACTCAACAAACCTGACCCAATAAACCAGACCCAACAAATCAGACCCAACAAACCAGACCCAACAAAACCAGACTCAACAAACCAGACCCACCAAACCAGACCCACCAAAACCAGACTCAACAAAACCAGACTCAAAAAACCTAACCCAACAAAACCAGACCTAAAAACCTGACCGAACAAACCAGACCTACAAACCTGACCCAACAAACCTGACCCAACAGACTTGACTCAACAAACCTGACCCAACAAACCAGACCCAACAAACCTGACCCAACAAACCAGACTCAACAAACCCGACCCAACAAACCAGACCCAACAAACCTGACCCAACAGACCTGACCCAACAAACCAGACCCAACAAACCTGACCCAACAAACCAGACTCAACAAACCCGACCCAACAAACCAGACCCAACAAACCTGACCCAACAAACCTGACCCAACAAACCAGACCCAACAAAACCAGACTCAACAAACCAGACTCAACAAACCAGACTCAACAAAMCTGACCCAACAAAACCAGACTCRACAAACCTGACCCAACAAACCAGACTCAACAAACTTGACCCAACAAACCAGACCCAACAAACCTGACCCAACAGACTTGACTCAACAAACCTGACCCAACAAACCAGACCTAAAAACCTGACCCAACAAAACTGACCCAACAAAACCAGACTCAACAAACCAGACTCAACAAACTTGATCCAACAAAACCTGACCCAACAAACCAGACTCAACAAACCAGACCCAACAAAACCAGACCCAACAAACCAGACTCAACAAACCAGACCCAACAAAACCAGACCCAACAAACCAGACTCAACAAACCAGACCCACCAAAACCAGACTCAACAAACCAGACCCAACAAAACCAGACCCAACAAACCAGACTCAACAAACCAGACCCAACAAAACCAGACCTAAAAACCTGACCGAATAAACCAGACCTAAAAACCTGACCCAACAAACCTGACCCAACAAACCAGACCCAACAAACCTGACACAACAAACTTGACCCAACAAACCTGACCCAACAAACCAGACTCAACAGACTTGACTCAACAACCCTAACCCAACAAACCAGACCCAACAAACCAGACCCAACAAACCAGATCCAACAAACCTGACACAACAAACCAGACCCAACAAAACCAGAACCAACAAACCAGACTCAGTTGAGCCTGAACATCCAGAACTTTGGGTCTTGATGGATCCATGTGAGCACTCAGCTTTATGTTTGTTCTTTCTGAACATTTTAAACATTTGAACTGTTTCTGCACCAAATCTGAAACCAGATGAGACTTTCATGAGAAAACTTTTATTATCTTTGAGAAAAACAAACAAAATAAAACTACAAACATTCACAAAGTGCTTCGACCAATCAGAAGAGAAGACTGACAGGAAGTGAAATCAGGAGACGGTTAGGACGAAGGACGGATGGATCATAAATACTAAACTGCTGATTATAATATGTCTTGTTTAACATAAACATGAGAAGATTTCAAAATAAAAGCCAGGAGTCATGTGACCTGTAAACAATCAGATACACAACAGACTGATGGATCCAGGAAGACAAAACAGGAAGTGACTCCAACATGATGTTTACACGCTTGTTTACAGATCAGAGACGTCCACCATGAAATGATGAAGGACTTCCTGTGAGGAAGACCAGCCTAAATCTGAGAGTTCTTGTTCTTGGAGGTCTTGGTCCCGCCCCCCCCACTCGCAGGGATCTTCTGCTCGTCTGCGGTCAGCAGAGCTTTGATCTCTGACGGGATCTTCCCCTGGTCCATGGCCGAGCACCACTGTCTGTACTGCAGGACACAGTGAGACAGTGAGACACAGTGAGACACAGTGAGACACAGTGAGACAGTTACTACAGGACACAGTGAGACACACTGAGACACAGTGAGACACAGTGAGACAGTGAGACAGTTACTGCAGGACACACTGAGACACAGTGGGACACAGTGAGACAGTTACTGCAGGACACACTGAGACACAGTGAGACAGTTACTACAGGACACAGTGAGACACACTGAGACACAGTGGGACACAGTGAGACACAGTGGGACACACTGAGACACAGTGAGACAGTTACTACAGGACACAGTGAGACACAGTGAGACACTGAGACACAGTGGGACACAGTGAGACACACTGAGACACAGTGGGACACACTGAGACACAGTGAGACACAGTGAGACAGTTACTGCAGGACACACTGAGACACAGTGGGACACAGTGAGACACACTGAGACACAGTGGGACACAGTGAGACACACTGAGACACAGTGGGACACAGTGAGACA
>NW_013955038.1:22608-23666 GCF_001266775.1 Austrofundulus limnaeus
GGACACAGTGAGACAGTTACTGCAGGACACAGTGAGACACAGTGAGACACAGTGAGACACAGTGGGACACAGTGGGACACACTGAGACACAGTGAGACACACTGAGACACAGTGAGACACACTGAGACACAGTGGGACACACTGAGACACAGTGGGACACACTGAGACACAGTGAGACACACTGAGACACAGTGGGACACACTGAGACACAGTGAGACACACTGAGACACAGTGGGACACACTGAGACACACTGAGACACAGTGAGACACACTGAGACACAGTGGGACACACTGAGACACAGTGGGACACACTGAGACACAGTGAGACACAGTGAGACACACTGAGACACAGTGGGACACACTGAGACACAGTGGGACACACTGAGACACACTGAGACACAGTGAGACACACTGAGACACAGTGAGACACAGTGAGACACAGTGAGACACAGGGACACAGTGAGACACAGAGGGACACACTGAGACACAGAGGGACACAGTGAGACACACTGAGACACAGAGGGACACAGTGAGACACACTGAGACACAGAGGGACACAGTGAGACACACTGAGACACACTGAGACACAGTGAGACACACTGAGACACAGTGAGACACACTGAGACACAGTGAGACACAGGGACACAGTGAGACACAGAGGGACACAGTGAGGCACACTGAGACACAGTGAGACACAGGGACACAGTGAGACACAGTGAGACACAGGGACACAGTGAGACACTGGGACACAGTGAGACACAGTGAGACACAGTGAGACACAGTGAGACACAGTGAGACACCTGAGACACAGTGAGACACAGTGAGACACACTGAGACACAGTGAGACACAGTGGGACACAGTGAGACACAGTGAGACACCTGAGACACAGTGAGACACAGTGAGACACAGTGAGACACCTGAGACACAGTGAGACACAGTGAGACACAGTGAGACACCTGAGACACAGTGAGACACAGTGAGACACAGAGGGACACACTGAGACACAGTGAGACACAGAGGGACACACTGAGACACAGTGAGACACAGAGGGACACAC
>NW_013955039.1:0-2091 GCF_001266775.1 Austrofundulus limnaeus
GAATAAATCTGATAATATCTGCCTTTTTATACTCAAAATATGTTCAAAATAAAAGTAAAATACAACAAAAATCAAAACAACTGAAAACACACAAAAACCTAAAAACAAAATTTAAAACACCAACTCAAACAACAACTATCATGAATTCACTTATAATTCTCCATATTTCTTCAGAATACTAGTTTTTATTCTCTTCAATAAATACAAAGATCTGTCATTTTTAACTTCATCTTCCAGGCTGTTCCATAATCTTAATCCCTGGATTAAGTACAGTAACAAAGTATTTGTACTTAGTTACTGTACAACTCTGGAGGTAATAATGTTTCCTGTGTGTAGACAGGTGACAGCCACTGTTCAGCACACACCTGATGTGCTCACAGGTGTCAGCATGTTGCTGCTGTARACATGGCCACGTGGTGTTTACCTGGATCCATATGAACTGACATCACTGAGGGATCAACACTGGCAGGTAACTATGACAGAACTGTGTATTAATATAAAAACACCATTCAAAATGTCCCTGTGTGTGTGTGTTTGTGTGTGTGTGACATTTAGTCTGTCCCCATTTCTGTTAGATATTAATAGATCCAAGCATTGATCTAGAGCTGCCAGCTCACAAGACTTCAGGATTTCTGACCTATGTGTATCCCACCAACACTGGACCAACATCTGCGCTTCATAAAGTAACGATTCCAGTACACGGACGCTATCATGAACCGTCTTCTGTTGGACAAACATTCACATCTGTTCATATTGAACCTCCTGAGCTGCTGCTGAGGACTGATGAATGTAAGGAGGTTATTTTAGAACTAATGTACATTAATATACTTATTCTTATTTGAATCTATAGTTTATCAGATGAAGGCATTATTTCATGATACTTCGGCTTTCCTTCTGTATGAAGTGAAGCACTAAAGATGAGGTCAGGTTTTACTGCTGTAAGCTGCTGTCAGATCATTTCTACGTGTGTGTGTGTGTGTGTGTGTGTGTGTGTTACCTTATCTATGTTGTAAAAATAATTAACTGATTAATTTGTTTTCTCCAGGTACACACCTGAACAGACTGGAGTCTTTTACTGTAGTGGATGCACCATGCACTGTCAGCAATTCCAGCATGTGTTTGTGGGTTAAAACCCATCATCAGCAGGTACAAACCTTTACATGGTGCCTTTTTTATTCATTCCTCCTTTCCTAAAAGGATGTGTTGTGTGTCCCTTAGGAGCCCAGCACCATCAGTTTCCAGGTTCCAGTTGGTGACGGGTCTGTGGGGCTGCTTGTATGTGGCCTGACTCTCCTTGTGACGGTGACCTGCTGTGTGGCACTGACTAAAAACATGCTGAAACATCGCATCGATTAAYGCTGCAGAACCTGTTCAGATTGTGCTTTCCATTTCTTTAGACAGACAGCTGGGCTCGTTCAGAAAGGAAAAACATCCATCTACACCGAATTCACTCAGACGTTACTGTCACTTCATTTTATTTATTATTATTATTATTATTATTGTTATTATAGTTATCATAGTTATTATTATTATTGTTATTATTATTAATATGATTATTATGCATTTGTCTTATATAACACATGTCTAGACATTCCAAGATGCTTCACATTATTCTTTCACACACACATTCACACACTAATGATGGTAAGCTACATTGTAGCCACAGCTGCCCTGGGGCACACTGACATTTTGTAAATCTTGTAATTCTGTATATGTTTGTTGTGAAATTGAAATTAGAGTATGAGAAGATGACACCTCTTTGTTTAAAACTCCTAAATGAAAAATGTACCATAATGGAAATGTTATGGTAATATTTATTTAACAAAGACAGAAATACGTGGTCCAAGAATGAAGGTACTCTGTGAGATGATCAGCTGAGTTTTATTACAACAACAGGAAACACAGAGAACAACCTGTCCTGTCTCTGTGCCTCTGCTTCTCTCTGTCACTGTCTCTCCACACTACTCACTGTGTCTCCACACTACTCACTGTGTGTCGACACTACACACTGTGTCTCCACACTACACACTGTGTCTCCACACTACACACTGTGTCTCCACACTACACACTGTGTCTCCACATTACACACTG
>NW_013955039.1:8963-11110 GCF_001266775.1 Austrofundulus limnaeus
GACCACCTGTAGTTTAGATGTGTAGTTTAGATATATCCATGTGTAGTTTAGATGTGTAGTTTAGATGTGTAGTTTAGATGTGTAGTTTAGATGTGTAGTTTAGATATATCCAGCTGTAGTTTGGATGTGTAGTTTATGTACAGTCTGGTCTTTCTGTCTCCTGTGAACACCAGGTCCCTGTGCTGATGTGAGGACCACCTGTAGTTTAGATGTGTAGTTTACATACAGTCTGGTCTTTCTGTCTCCTGTGAACACCAGGTCCCTGTGCTGATGTGAGGACCACCTGTGGACCTTCCTCCTGGTCCTCGCCCACTGTGACCCGCTGCCCGGCCAGCACCGTGAGGTTCTGAACCACCTCCCACCATGTGTGATAACGGAGACCCAGAGGACAAGCCCCCAGCCCCTCCCGTCAGGGTCACCAGCACCATCTTTGGCACCGGCGTCAGCAAAGACTCGTTTTCAACCAACCACAGCTCCAAACCACTACCGTCTGTCCCCGAGGAGAGGAAACCTCGCAAAGGCTTTTCTATCTTCTCAGTGGCTGAAAAAGGTGCAGCGAATGGTCCACTGTTCACAATTATTACAACCTGAAACCACTGCTGTGCTTCTGTTGTTTTTCTTCATTTATAGTTCTGTTGTACTTTCAGGGGGTAGGAAGAAAGATCGAGACAAAGAGCGACCAGAGATATCTCCACCTTCAGATTTTGAACACACCATACATGTGGGCTTTGATGCTGTAACAGGAGAGTTCACGGTGTGTTCTCACTAACTGAACACTCCTACTTGTGTAGTTTTTCACCAAACTGCTGCTTACTGGGTTGTCCTGTGTGCAGGGTATGCCAGAGCAATGGGCTCGACTACTCCAGAAGTCAAACATCACAAAGTCTGAGCAGAAGAAAAACCCCCAGGCTGTGCTTGATGTTCTCAAGTTCTTCGACTCTACAGGCAACAGTCGACAGAAGTACCTCAGCTTCTCCTCCTCTGGTGAGAAACTAACTGTTGTGTTGTCATCACTAGCTGTGTTTCCATTGAACAAATTTATTTACGAAATTCTAATTAGCGTATTTTCATGGTGAATGGAAACACAGCTAACGACTGTAAACAGAGTGACTAACTGTTGTTTTTTCCTAATAGAAAAAGATAATTTCACTCCAGGACCTCAGTCCGTACGTATTTCTAAACTCTCAGTATTTCCTGTTGTTATCTTCAGCCTCTGTCTTCAAACATTTAAACAACTTTTGTTTTCTGACTTTTAAAAAGCCTGTTAAAAAAAGCCCTGAACCTTCGTCTCCCAACATCAAAGACATTGATGACGACGATGATGATGAAGCTCCTCCTCCTATTGTGGCGCCGAGACCAGAACATACAAAGAGTGTATGTAACCTTCTGTCGATGGTGTACATATGGTTTTAACTCAGATTTATTTTCTAATTCAGGAGGTTTGTGTTGTTTTGTGTTGTTGCTCCTGCGTGTTGTACAGATGTACACCCGTTCTGTTGTTGAGCCCATCCCCGCTCCAAGCACGTGTCCCGATGGTGACACTGCATCCAAGAGCGCAGACAGACAGAGGAAGAAGAGCAAGATGACGGACGAGGAGATCATGGACAGACTGAGTGTGTTTTTTAAAATGATTACATCAGAATGATCAGAAACACAAAGCAGCTGACCTCTTCTACGTCTGACCTACAGGAACCATCGTCAGCATCGGGGATCCCAAGAAGAAGTACACACGATATGAAAAGATCGGTCAGGGGTGAGTTCACATCTGCTCGTGTTCAGTGTGTGCTCTGCTCCAACACACCTGGTTCAGGAAGTAAATTACCTCTTCAGGTTCTGCAGAAGCCTCTTATTCATCCTTTCAATCAAACCAGGGCTGTGTCCAAAACAACAGGCCGGGTCCTCCAGAGGACCCAGACTCCCCGGTCGCGGCGGGCCGGGTCCTTGGTAGACCGGACAAAAAGTGTCTGTGAATTTGGACGGTCTAGCCTCCCGTCCTTACCTCGGCGTACGTCTTGTCACCTAGCAACTGTGACGACGCTAAACAAGCAAACTTAAATCAAAACTAGAAAATTATCAATACATTAGCATTATTAATATCACAAAACTATAAAATTAACTTAAAAGAACTAATTGACCCGCTGTAGGTT
>NW_013955039.1:12863-14384 GCF_001266775.1 Austrofundulus limnaeus
GCCGCAATGCATTATGGGATATGCTGGGCCGGGAAGGATCCATCAGACCTGTCCTTCGATTCAGGCCAAAGGAAGGACGTATTTGTCGGCCACATCGGAGGAGTCTTAGGTTTTGGACGTCCTTCGTCGCGGCGCTGTGACGTATGCGGCCGACAAATTCAACCTTCGGAGGACCCGTCCTGCCGTTTTGGGCACAGCCCAGGTGTGTAAGAGCAGAGGAACCTGTAAACCAGGTGCGATGGTGGTCCTCAAGCCTGGACACCCCTGAAGCAGTTTTAAAGGGACACTAAGACTGTGGTGACACCAACAACAGTAGTTATTTATCTGACAGAGCTGAGTGAAGACACAACTAAAACTCTGTGGTTTGTCAGGCTGAAGACTCATCTGGTAGTTTCTGGATCTTCTCACATTACAGTGCTTGTTGTGTTCTTTGAGAAGCTGATCTCCACAGGTGTGTGTTGACATGAGAGYAGGCTCACAGACGCAGGTTGATGACATCATCTTAAAGCTCCAGTGCTTCAGTCATATGGGACATGAAGACAGCAGTATGGCTGTGTCTCAATCCAGGGGCTGGGTCCTCATCAGTGCACATTTGTTGGCAGCATACGTCATTGCCCCGCACCGAGGACTGTCCCAATTCAAAGGCTCCTCATCATGTGGCCGAGGAATGCGTCCTACTTCCTGTCGAAATCCGAGGATGCATCCTTGTATCCTTACCAGCCGAGGATATCCCAGGATTCARTGCAGCAAAATAATCTGAGAAATGAAGACGGAGGTGTTTTTATTTTTTAACGTGTCAGCGCAGTTTGGAAATTCACCACGGACCGAAGGATTTGTTTCTTAAAAGTTTAGCAACTTAGCTGATGAAATTTATGCTGCAATAAGATGTTAAATAAAAGAAAATTCAACTACAAGTTACGAAAATAAAGTATTATAAGAATAAAATCATAACATTACGAGAATAAAGTCATAATATTATGAGAATAAAATCGTAATATTACGAGGTTAAAGTCATACTACAAGAAAAAAGTCTTAATATCCTAGCCTTTACGTGAAAAAGCATGCAGTCATCACTGCATTAAAATGAGGATGTTGTCAAGTTGTTCTTTATTGTTCATACTGTAAATAAATAGTTATCTTTTAGCATCCAATTATCAGTAGCAGGACATGGAAATTGTGCAAACAGCTATATGATAAACTGAAGCTGTATTGTAATTAATAGATGCATTGATAGATTGAGTCATCACATAGTTAATTTGGAAGAAAGCTCATTAATCTAACAGTGATCAGGTCTTCATGGACTACTTTATAAACACAGAGAAACACTTGGCTGTACACAGAAGGTATGAGGGGAAAAATTACTTCAGCAAACAAATAACAAAAAATAAATAAATAAAAAGACAAAACAAATAACACTGTAATAGAAACGAACAAATAATTAGACAATATCGTGTCAAAGAAACATGATCACAACATATTCAAATGAAAAGGAGCAGAAAGAAGAATAAAATCTTATAATAT
>NW_013955039.1:17751-18732 GCF_001266775.1 Austrofundulus limnaeus
CTGAGTCATTTCTACCTTCTCCTCTCTGTCAACGCTCTCTGGTTTCATTTAAAAGAGCCAATCGTCAGATGTTTTCCAAGATTAATCTTCAGGGTGGATATAGCTCACTCACACTGAGGACCTATTCACGTCATCATTTACCCAGAATGCTTTGCCTGTAAATAAAATGGCTCTGTCCGAGTTAAAATGTATTTTAAGAAATTTACAAAACTAAACAGCCTACAGTATTTTACAGTCTTTATTTTACAGTTAAAATATATGTTTATCAAATAAAGTCTAATGTTGCAACTAATCAGGATCCCTTTAGAACCTGGTAAGCAGAAGTTGTGACTATTGAAGTGAGTGGATTATTAGTGCAGGCTCTGACTGTGAAACTGTCTGCAGGGCCTCAGGAACAGTGTTTACAGCCATAGACGTGGCCACAGGACAGGAGGTAATGACTTCAAACATAAGGCAGCTTTAAAATGGATCATCCTGACTGAACAGGTGCTGTTTCTGACCCACAGGTGGCCATTAAACAGATTAATCTTCAGAAGCAGCCAAAAAAAGAGCTGATCATCAATGAGATTCTAGTCATGAAGGAGCTGAAGAACCCCAACATAGTGAACTTCTTAGACAGGTGGGTGTGGCAGCTGTTAAAGCCTGGCTTTAATGTAGGCTGTTAGTAAAGCAGCTGTTTGTCTCAGCTTCCTGATGGGGGAGGAGCTGTTCGTGGTCATGGAGTACCTGGCTGGAGGCTCGCTGACTGACGTGGTGACAGAGACCTGCATGGACGAAGCTCAGATAGCTGCTGTCTGCAGAGAGGTGTGTTACCTGTTGTTCCTGTAACACATCTGTTACACACTCCTGTAACACATCTGTCACACACACTCCTGTAACACATCAGTTACACACACTCCTGTAACACATCTGTTACACACTCCTGTAACACATCTGTTACACTCACTCCTGTAACACATCTGTTACACACTCCTGTAACAC
>NW_013955039.1:24554-26614 GCF_001266775.1 Austrofundulus limnaeus
ACACACACACACTCTCTGTCTGCAGTGTTTACAGGCCCTGGACTTCCTCCATGCTAACCAGGTCATCCACACCTTTAACACACACTCCTGTAACACACTCTCTGTCTGCAGTGTTTACAGGCCCTGGACTTCCTCCATGCTAACCAGGTCATCCACAGGGACATAAAGAGTGACAACGTGCTGCTGGGGATGGACGGCTCAGTGAAGCTCAGTAAGTTCTGCTGTTCGCTGATGTTTAATGTAAGAGTTCAGTTTTACACTTCTTATAACAAAGTGATAAGACTAATTTATTTAGCAAGGGATCTCTTTTATTTAAGGTAAACTTTCCTCCAGTGCAACATGAATAAACACAAAAAGTGACTGTCAGTCAGTGAAYGTTGATTTGATCCATAAATATTGCGTTTATTTTACAAATCATRCAGAATCACTWAGTACACTTAACTGTGGCTATCGGTTTAAAAGTTTAGAACCGACAATAACAAGCTTCTATTTCAACTGTGAAACACTTAAACAGAAACACAAATGTCAGCTTAGATGTTAAACACCAGACAATTTAAGGCGAATTAACTTAGGGTTGGCAAGGAAGACTTTATGAAAAGGAGGAACGTAAGATGTTAGATTTTGCTATATTTTTATCTTAAATGTGGGTTTTAACCAGAAGGGCGAAGCTTTTTGTGCTCGGCGTTGGTCAAACAGTGAAGTTCACACACGGCCAGCATTTCACCTTGAGATGATGTTTTCTCACCTGCCAGGTATTTCAGGGCTTCTGCTAAGAAAATCTGTTCAGGACTGTCCACCAGAGTGACCCTCAGGTGTGTTTTCCAGGCTTGACGTCCACTTCAGCTGTAGAAAACAGGCGACGCCCCAGACTGGAATCCAGGCTTCAAAATAAAACTTCAGTCTGGATAGTTTCTGCAGTGGATAAATCAGGTGTTGGTCATCCACACTGTGAGGTTTCCTCATCAGGGATGAACGGGCCAAACCTGACAGTTTTCAGCTCTTGACTCTCCGAGAGAGTCTAGCTGTCAGTGTGACTACCAGGTGGTCCGTCACTTCCTGCCGTCCGGGCGGAAACTGTTAGTTACTAAGAAGCTTAGAGAATCTAAGTTCCTCCCTCCAGAAGGTCAGATTAGTAAAGGAGTTACTATGGAGAGAAAATAAACTAATTAAGTTTGTGTGAGTGTAATACAGTTTGTGTGAGTGTAATACAGTTTGTGTGAGTGTCATAATGTTGGCCTGTGCGTAATAAAGTTTGAGTGTGTAAAACATGATTTGTAACCCATAAAAAACATTTTGTGCGTAACTTCGGGTATTTGTGTGTATTTAAATGTACACACAAATATTAATAAGTTACGAATACAAAATAAAAGTACACACACAAATATAAATTACACAAACATTCAAATTTCAGACAAATTTTTTATCTTCAACCTCACAAATCTGATAATCACACACACAAACTGGCTCCTACACACACAAGTCTTTAAATACACACAGACAAAACTACATTTACACACAGATCTGGTTACGGTTACACAAATCATTTTAGACAGTTTTCACGCTGCAGCAGAGCTCCCAGGTTTGTGTGTAAATGATGCGTTTACATGCTGCTAAAAAGATGGGAAATTTAAACTTCCTTCAGACCTTTGAATTGTTTCCTTGAAAAACGATTTCCTTGTGCTGAAGTGGTACATTTTTGTTTTTGTTTGTTTAAGAGAGAAAAAGAAAGAAGAACAGTTTAACATCTCTTAGTTGTACTGTTTAATTTTCTAAGGTTGTTTATATTTGTATGTGTGTATTTATGATGTGAACAAATGTAGTTCCAGTTAAAAGAGTCGACCAGTACATGGTGCTGGGATGCTTCTCTTCATGCTGTGGGAAAAGCAGGAGAGCTACAGGAAGAGGGTAATGGTGGGGCATGGTTTACCTTCACAACCAAGTAGAAGAACTGCACACTTTGTTTTCATATAAACTTAGGTTTTATACAACTATTGGATCTCATGTAAGAACCGTTGGTACACAGATTTGTTCTTAAGTTGTGCGTACGAGTGATTTAGGAG
>NW_013955039.1:27614-28759 GCF_001266775.1 Austrofundulus limnaeus
CACACACACACACACACACACACACACACACACACACACCAACCATTTCAGATGTTGTAGCAGACAATAGGCTGACAGAGGCTCAGCAGCCTTCCAGCCCTGACAAAGCTCACTGTGAAGAAGAAGACCAAACCCTGCAGCACATCCTCCCAGCTGTCTGCGTGGACTTCTACTTCCTGTCACCTGTCAGAGACACTTCCTGTCACCTGTCAGAGACACGTCAAACTAAAGTGTTGTATCAGTCAGACACACAGTTAGGGCTGGGCTTGTGTTTCACTCAGAATGAAGAAGATGTCTGGTTCTGATTAGGTTTTTAATCAGCTGCCTTAAAGCGATGTTGACTCATGTCCATGTGTCCATGTGTCTCCTGTCCCATGTCCTACCTTTGTCTTTGACCTTTTCAGCTCGTCAGGATCTTCATTATTTTCATACTTGAACTTCATATTTGAGTTAAAATGTGTTTCCTTCAACAAATGTGCCATTTTCCACAGTGAGCCAAGTTTTCTGAAGCTTTGCCTTCAGATGATAGGAAACCTGTCAGTGTGTAGTGTGTGTCACCTGACACATCTACTGTACCACTTCTGCCCAGTGTTTTTACTCTCCCAGTACCACAGGTGCACCTTACAGGTAATTCAATGTTAGACTGACAGGGTTTCTCCTTTCCTCTCTGTTGTTATTAAAATGAGTTTTTTATGTCAAACTCTGGTCTTTGTGTTCTTCCACACTAAACTTTGTACTTTTTACCACTTTGTGTACTTTCTGTGCTTAGTCCTGCTCTTAGGCATTCATTTGAAAACAAATTCACAGATCATGCTTGCCACTAGAGCAGGGCTATTCAACTGGTGGCCCATGGGCCACATCTGGCCCACAAGAGACCAAAGTTTGGTCCACCAATTGGTTCATTCATCTTTTAAGTCCAAACCCCAGGTTTCTACTTTAATTCCTCTTTTAAACACAAGCTGTGTTTCCACTGACCATGAAAATGCACAAATTAGAATTTCAAAAATAAATTTGCTCAATGGAAACAYGTCAATTAAAAAAATTACGTTTTTCAACAAAATGTTTTTGCACCAGGATGAGGTGGTTTTTCAGCCGTGTCAAAATTGGTGTTTTTCACAAAACTACAATGGAAACACTTTTTTCAC
>NW_013955039.1:29759-30790 GCF_001266775.1 Austrofundulus limnaeus
CTGATGATGAGCGCTAGTGTCGTGGTAGCAACATGCTATGTGTTTACATCCATCGCTGCCATGTTTGTAATGACTTATCATGAGAACAAACGTATTCACGTCTGACTTTAATAACATTTATTACTTAATGGAAACACTGCAGTTGTGAAACTGTTTTTCAACATTAACAGAATATCAAAAAACCTTTGTAATGGAAACAAGCTATAGACGTTTAATCTACAGAAACATCAGAATCTTGGCTAGAAGCTGGTAAAACCATTTCTATAAACACTCAAGACAGATAAACTCCAAGCAGTTGAAGATAAAACTATGAAAGTGAAAATAAAATTAGTTTAAATATCTGGCAAGTCAGAGACGTTAAAATAATATTTGTGATAAAGAGGAGGCAGAATGTGTTCTTTCTGTTTTTGTTGTTTTATTATCACTACTTTTATTACATAGGTTAGTTGAGTGACTATTTCACAGGGAACAGATCTTTATTTACATAATGACTTTAACTGCTGGGTGTTTCTATGGAGGACCACATGGGCGCAGTTAGTACGGGGGACGGGGGGGACATGTCCCCCCCAGATTTATAGTGACCCTGATCTGTCCCCCCCACTTTCCCTGATAGGATGAGAAAAAATCTGATCAAAACTTATGATTACCGTTCTGTTAGTTCGCTGACGCTCCCACAGAGCAGCAGCACGGGTAGCCCTCTCCCCACTCCCTTCTCGTCCCATCTCTCAGGCTGTGTCACACAGCGGAGCGGTGCAACACACACACACACACACACAGGTTTGTTCTTTACTCTCATGGGGACTTTGCATTGACTTCCATTCATTCACCGGTCATTTCTACAACCTGACCCAACAACAGTATGTTTCCAAACTGGGACCGGGCTTTTTGTCCCCATAAGGAACAATGATTCTCACCACCGCTGGGCTGTGTGCACCTGCAGGAAATAGGTCCCCCAGCAAAAACATACGCACACACACACACACAGGCTGCACGGGTCGTGCTGCCTTCTGCAGCATCATAAACAACGAGTT
>NW_013955039.1:32414-33322 GCF_001266775.1 Austrofundulus limnaeus
ATTTTATTTATTATTTTATTTATTTATCTTGCACTGATTTATTTTCTATAATATTTCCTCTTTACATTTTCTCATCCAGTTTTATCTTCATTGTTTTATTAACAGCTCAGTTTTCAGCCCTCAGCTGTTCTCTGCAGGAACTCTGAGCACTGAAGAAATTATTTTATCAGTCCTGTTCTGGAGAAATCAAATGTTTTTATCAGTCCTGTTCTGCAGAAATCTAAATGTTTTTATCAACCCTGTTCTGCAGAAATCTAAATGTTTTTATCAACCCTGTTCTGCAGAAATCTAAATGTTTTTATCAACCCTGTTCTGGAGAAATCTAATGATTTTATCAGTCCTGTTCTGGAGAAATCAAATGTTTTTACAAAGTGATTCTTAAAATCTCTTTTATTTCGACAAGGCGCGCTTTTATTTTGTAAAACATGGCGGAAGTTGTTTTTGCGGACGGAGGAAGTCCTGCTCGGTGTTCCTTCAGCTGGTGAAGAAGAACCTGTTAGTGTTTGTTTATAATGTCGGTTCACCTGAAGGACAGAGAGGCTTTCCAGAGACTGAACTATCTTTACCAGGTAGGTTTACCTGCGGTCACACCACGGTTTAGCATGCTAACGTGCTGTCTAAGCTAAGCTAAGCTAGGCTAAGCTAAGCTAAGAAGAGTTTGTGTCTCCAGGCTGCTCATTGTGTCTTGGCTCAGAACCCGAACAATGTGGAGCTGGCCCGGTTCTACTGCTTCACACAGAAAACCATCGCCAGACGGCTGGTCCTGAGACAGTGAGTGCTCCGTTTTTAATGACTTTTATTTTGAAACAAGACTCCATACAAACGGATGGCGTCACATCCTGCCGTATATTTGTTTTATGTTATATTTAATTAATATTTATTTTATTTTATAATATAACTTATATAAC
>NW_013955039.1:34322-35171 GCF_001266775.1 Austrofundulus limnaeus
GGTGATGAGTATTTGTTTAATATATGTATTCAGGTGATGAGTATTTGTTTAATAATTGTATTCAGGTGATGAGTATTTGTTTAATAATTGTATTCAGGTGATGAGTATTTGTTTAATAATTGTGTACAGGTGATGAGTATTTGTTTAATAATTGTGTACAGGTGATGAGTATTTGTTTAATAATTGTATTCAGGTGATGAGTATTTGTTTAATAATTGTGTTCAGGTGATGAGTATTTGTTTAATATTTGTGTACAGGTGATGAGTATTTGTTTAATANACATTTTAGTTGTTCTCAGTTGCTAAATCACTTTTCTTGAAACCGTCCATTTTCACAGAACCTGACCCAGTAAAACTGTTCAAACTGTTGTCAGTCCACACTGAACAAAATAAAACACAATGATCACACATTAACTTCAATCATCTTTATTGTACACAAACTACAGTACATGGTACTTTGTGTACTTTATCCTGATGTTTCCAGCTCAGACTCCTGCCTGGTCCCAGTACCTGGTGTTGGTTTGTTCACATCATTACACACATGTGTGATCTGTTTTCAGATTGTGTGTTTCACATCACACAGCACAGCTTTATTTGTGTCTCACTTTGGCTACCTGATCACTGTGGAATGTGTGAGAATAAGTGTGTTTTAGTGAAAATAGGTGAAAGTTCGTGAAATGTGCTTTGTGTTGTGACACATCATTTTAATAATTGTGTTCAGGTGATGAGTATTTGTTTAATAATTGTATTCAGGTGATGAGTATTTGTTTAATAATTGTATACAGGTGATGAGTATTTGTTTAATATATGTATTCAGGTGATGAGTATTTGTTTAATAATTGTGTACAGG
>NW_013955040.1:0-1310 GCF_001266775.1 Austrofundulus limnaeus
TATTACCTGTCCTCAGTAGTATTACCTGTCCTCAGTAGTATTACCTGTCCTCAATAGTATTACCTGTTCTCAATAGTATTACCTGTCTTCAGTAGTATTACCTGTCCTCAGTAGTATTACCTGTCCTCAATAGTATTACCTGTTCTCAATAGTATTACCTGTCTTCAATAGTATTACCTGTCTTCAGTAGTATTACCTGTCTTCAGTAGTATTACCTGTCTTCAGTAGTATTACCTGTCTTCAGTAGTATTACCTGTCTTCAGTGGTATTACCTGTCTTCAGTAGTATTACCTGTCTTCAGTAGTACTACCTGTCTTCAGTAGTATTACCTTTCTTCAGTAGTATTACCTGTCCTTAGTAGTATTACCTGTCTTCAGTGGTATTGCCTGTCCTCAATAGTATTACCTGTCCTCAGTGGTATTACCTGTCTTCAGTAGTATTACCTGTCCTCAGTAGTATTACCTGTCCTCAATAGTATTACATGTCTTCAGTATTACCTGTCTTCAGTAGTATTACCTGTCCTCAGTAGTATTAACTGTCTTCAGTAGTATTACCTGTCTTCAGTAGTATTAACTGTCTTCAGTGGTATTACCTGTCCTCAATAGTATTACATGTCTTCAGTATTACCTGTCTTCAGTAGTATTACCTGTCCTCAGTAGTATTAACTGTCTTCAGTAGTATTACCTGTCTTCAGTAGTATTAACTGTCTTCAGTGGTATTACCTGTCCTCAATAGTATTACATGTCTTCAGTATTACCTGTCTTCAGTAGTATTACCTGTCCTCAGTAGTATTAACTGTCTTCAGTAGTATTACCTGTCTTCAGTAGTATTAACTGTCTTCAGTGGTATTACCTGTCTTCAGCAGTATTACCTGTCTTCAGTGGTATTACCTGTCTTCAGTAGTATTACCTGTCCTCAATAGTATTACCTGTCTTCAGTAGTATTACCTGTCTTCAGTAGTATTAACTGTCTTCAGTAGTATTACCTGTCTTCAGTAGTATTAACTGTCTTCAGTGGTATTACCTGTCTTCAGCAGTATTACCTGTCTTCAGTGGTATTACCTGTCTTCAGTAGTATTACCTGTCCTCTGTAGCATTACCTGTCCTCAGTAGTATTACCTGTCTTCAGTAGTATTACCTGTCCTCAGTAGTATTACCTGTCCTCAATAGTATTACCTGATTTCAATAGTATTACCTGTCTTCAGTGGTATTACCTGTCTTCAATAGTATTACCTGTCTTCAGTAGTATTACCTGTCCTCAGTAGTATTACCTGTCCTCAATAGTATTACCTGATTTCAATAGTATTACCT
>NW_013955040.1:1700-3551 GCF_001266775.1 Austrofundulus limnaeus
TAGTATTACCTGTCCTCAGTGGTATTACCTGTCCTCAGTCGTATTGCCTGTCTTCAGTAGTATTACCTGTCCTCAGTAGTATTACCTGTCCTCAGTCGTATTGCCTGTCTTCAGTAGTATTACCTGTCCTCAGTAGTATTACCTGTTCTCAATAGTATTACCTGTCTTCAGTAGTATTACCCGTCCTCATTAGTATTACCTGTCCTCAGTCGTATTGCCTGTCTTCAGTAGTATTACCTGTCCTCAGTAGTATTACCTGTCTTCAGTAGTATTACCCGTCCTCATTAGTATTACCTGTCCTCAGTCGTATTGCCTGTCTTCAGTAGTATTACCTGTCCTCAGTGGTATTACCTGTCCTCTGTATTATTACCTGTCCTCAGTAGTATTACCTGTCCTCTTTAGTATTACCTGTCCTCAGTAGTATTACCTGTCTTCAGTAGTATTACCCGTCCTCATTAGTATTACCTGTCCTCAGTCGTATTGCCTGTCTTCAGTAGTATTACCTGTCCTCAGTGGTATTACCTGTCCTCTGTATTATTACCTGTCCTCTTTAGTATTACCTGTCCTCAGTAGTATTACCTGTCTTCAGTGAATATATTACCCTATTGATTCATTTCCATGTGGGTAGACTGGTGGTCCTAAAGTCTTGGTGTCAGTCTGATTTCAAGGTACCCCTCTTACTCTTCAGGAAGGTGTTCACTCTGTCCAGGTGAGGTGCCAGTGGGTGGGGCCTAACCCTCTCAACCACCTTCTAATTRGTGGTTGGTAATGATTGCGACTGGTGGTCTGCTGAGGATCAACGCACGGCGACAGGACTCTCTGAGGGCCAAACCGCAGAAAGCACATCCACCAAAGAAAAAGAGGAAGAACAAAAGGTAACATACACTCAGAGCCCACTTGTTGTCACAGGTTACACTTCCTGAAGAGATGACATCACTTCCTGTCCTCTCCCAGGAGCAGCGAGGTGGTGGTGGTGAAGGGGAAGTTGAAGCTCTGCTCCCTCTCAGGTCTTGTGGCAGTGCTTGGGATCCTGGTCCTTGTGGTGGGCGGTTTTCTGGCAGCTCTGGGTTAYTGGCCTCGGGACGGACTGTTCTTCAGTGCTCAGCCACAGGAGGGTTCTGCTATGGCCTCAGTGTCCTCCAGCAGCACAACACCTGCATTATCTTCTGTCCAGGTGAGAACTTATCCGAGCAGAACCCAGTGAAGCCTGGACACAACACAAGTCTCTCAGGACCAGTTTAGCAGCACTGATACTGCTGCTGTTCTGTTTAATGTTTATCTGTCTGGTTCAGGAGGAAATGTGGGAGGAGGAACCGGAAGGAGACACAGATGAAAGAGGAGGAGAATATAACATCTCTAACCAAACAGAAACCACCAACAAGACCACTCCACAGCTCCCACAAGGCTTCTTTGAGTATTTCCTGGACAGGTATAAAAACAACACCCATCAGCCTGAGACCAGCAGAATATGGTTCTGCAGGAAGTTCTCCTCTAGGAGAGTTGTCTTATCTTGTGCTGCTCAACTGAGTAGTCTTTGAATCCAGTAGTGCTTACTTAGCACTATTGCCTCACAGCAGGAAGGTCCTGGTTTCAGTCCCCATCTGGGTCTGGGGTCTTCCTGTGTGGAGTTTGCATGTTCTCCTCATGTTTGTGTGGGTTTTCACCAGGTACCACGGTTTTCAACAACATGCATGTTAGCTGCCTTCAGGCCCAGGCTGACCTTTGTAAAGACATTTGTGGTCTTAATGGGATTTGCCCAAATAAGGGTTAATAATAATAATTATATATATATACAGCGGGTAAAATAGTATTGAACACGTCAACATTTTTCTCAGTAAATATGTATATATA
>NW_013955040.1:4748-10197 GCF_001266775.1 Austrofundulus limnaeus
TATATATATATACTGTATACACTGTATAAAACTAATGGGCTTTTCGTGGTTCTGGAAGTTCTTTGGGCAGGTTCAGAGGTCTTTAGTGAAGTATTTATTTATTAAACTGAGTCATGGCTCAAGTTTATGTTTAAATACCCGCTTACTTTCTTTACATACTTCTCTGTGTTTTAGTTTCTTTCAGCCCAAAAGCACCGTTCAGGACTGTAAACCGGTTGAGTTTCATAAACTTGGTGACAGCAGAGCATACCTCAGTGTCTTTAGTTCTGTTAGAGCATACACAGTACTACTGCAAACATCAGTAACAGTTAAATAATTATACACATCTCCACCAAGACCCAAGGTTATCCAAATAGGAGGTTGCAGCTGCTGAACTGTGATTGGCTGAACAAATTTCTGCTGCATGCTTATTGGCTGTTGCGGTATGACATCATCACTAAAAAGCAGCCTCTCACACGTCCTCTGGTGTTTTTTGTTTGTTCTCTCCCTGTTTGCGACAGATCACTGCAGCTCTGGCACATATCAGATCACCAAAATCCAATCAGTTGTTCTTTGTGACTACCCCAACAATTTACTTTACCCATTAACCCAACATGTCCTGAAAATGTCTGTCAAATCTGTCCATAAAGTTTTTATTCTTGTTCACAGACTGACAAACACAAAAACTAACTAATGCTGCTGAAAACAGAACCTTGTTGGTGAATGGAATAACAGAAAGAGCAGATGGCAGCACAGGTTGTGTTCATTTAAGATGGAGATTATTACAGATTTTTACCTCAGAATGTTCAGTTTAGAGTCTGATGATGTCAYACACTGACTGACAGAATTCACATTTTACAAACTCCTATTCTGACAGTCTTTACACCAAAACTTTTTTATTTTTGTCTTCTTTCACACAGTGTCTCTCTTAATGCAATAGAACTGGATTTGTTTTTCTCTCAAATCACACAGAGGTCAGAGGTCACACATCCAAACTCATTGACTTCCACTGTATCTGAGCTCAGATATTTTGTTTCTAAACCAGAATTGATTGCTGTTTTTACCACAGCTGTAAGTAACATGGACTGTACAACAGATTGTTTTTAGACTCCTGCAGACTTGATGGGCTTTTATTTTGGAGGAAGAATGAAAACAGGAACTGTTTCTCTGGCTGTGATTTTTCTGAACAGAACAGGAAATGAACTGTGATTGTGGTTGAGCCTGAAGTCAGAGACAGGCAGCTGGAGGTGTATGCTTGTACTCTGGTTTCTGACTGGTTGTGTGACGTGTCTCTGCAGGTACCTCTACTCTGACAGTCTAAAAGTTTTTGGCCCTCTCATCATGGGGATTGGGATCTTCCTGTTTATCTGCGCCAACGCTGTGCTGCATGAGAACCGTGACAAGAAGACAAAAGTCATTAACTTAAGGGACATATACTCCACCGTCATAGACGTCCACAGCACACAAAAGCCACACCCTCCCTCCCCTGGCTCCACCCATCCTCCTTCAGCAAATCCCCTGAATGGGCTTGTTAACTATGTCCAATCACAGGGCCTGGACTCAAAGGCCCAAACAAGGCCCACGTCCCTGCTGTTGCCAAGTCAAGCTGCCGATAAGAGCGGGAGCAGTGACAGAGCTGCAGCCGTCTTCAGTATCTACCAGAGCCACCCAGATGCTCTGTCTCAATCTTCTCCCAACAGACACTCTCTACCACAAACATGCAGTCCCTGCTGGTCCTCCCAACACAAGGAGGTGCTCACTTCCTTCACACTACCTCGGTCCAGCCAGCGGTCCCCTGGTCCCCGCAGGAGACACTCATTCTGGGCTGGAAGCAGCCGGGAGGATGAGGAGCAGAGGAAGGAAGTGGAACCACCTCCACTCTGCACTTCTTCCTGCCCCACAAACAGAGGCTCCAAGGCACTGCTCCTCCAGTCATCCTCCTCCTTGTCCTCCCTTTCATACCTCCTTTCCTCTTCATCTTCCACACCTGCACCCCCCTGCAGGAGGCAGAGCCTCCCAACAGCCTCCATCAGTGTAACTTACAGCAAACTAACTCACAAAGAGGAACACTCACTTGAGTGGTCTTTACCACAGGAAGTGACATTACAGAGGAGGGGCTCCAGCAGGGAGAAGATGACGATGATGTCACAGAGGAAAGAGGAGGAGTCAAAGCACAGCATCATGTGATCAAAATCAGCCTAAAGATGAGGATGAACTGTAGCAATAAGGAGTCTTCCAGCTGAGTGAGGACACAAAGAGTCAGTTTTATTAAACTCCCATGTCTGGATGGGGGAGGGGCCTGGTTCCTAGTACCTGCTGCTAAACACACAACTTTGATATGTTTTATTGATTTACTTCCTAAAGTCTGATGAGTTCAGGAGAGCACTGCAGCCACCATAGAAAAAAATCTCTCCTTAAGTAACCATAACTAAAAAATATATCTCTAACTCCCCATAGCTAGCCAACTAACATATCTAAACATACCAATCCCTAGTTAACAATGGTCATAACCATCCCTAACCACCATAACTTATCCCATCTATCCCTAATTAACCACACTAACTGGTTAATCCAAACCATAGCCACTTCTGACTAACAACTAATTGTAACAATTCCTAATCAGATCTATTTCTTGGTGTTCCAAGTTGATCATAACAAACCAATCTTATCTTTAGCTACCTAGCCATAATATCCTGACATAACAACCCCTAACTATTCATAGCTAGCAACCCCACAACATCCAGAGCCTTAAGGAACTTTGGGTGAATCTCATCCACCCCCGGTGCCCTGCCACCGAGGAGCTTTTTAACCACCTCCGTGACCTCGGCACCAGAGTTTGGAGAGTCCGACCCAGGGTCCTCAGGCTCTGCTTCCTCATGGGAAGACGTGTCGGTGGGATTGAGGAGGACTTCGAAGTATTCTGCCCACCGACCCACAAAGTCCTGAGTTGAGGTAAACGTGTTGGTGGAGAAATGCTTTCCAATCCTGAGACGCTCTCCAGCACCCTCTCCAAGGACTCCAGAAAGGGTGGGTAATCTGAACTGCTGTTAGGCTCATAGGCACAAACAACAGTCAGGACCCGTCCCCCCACACGTAGGCAGAGGGAGGCTACCCTCTCATTCACCGGGATGAACCTCAACTTACAGGCATGGAGGGCAATAAGTATGCCCACTCCTGCTCGGTGCCTCTCAGCATGGGCTACTCCAGAGTGGAAGAGTGTCCAACCCCTCTGGAGGAGACTGGTTCCAGAGCGGTGTGTCGAGGTGAGTTCAACTATATCTAGTCTGAACCTCTCAACCTCACACACCAGCTCAGGCTCCTTCCCCACCAGAGAGGTGACATTCCACGTCCCAGAGCCAGCTTCTGTAGCCGAGGATCAGACCGCCAAGGTCCTCACCTTCGACCACTGCCCAGCACACATTGTACCTGACCCCTACGGCCCCTCCCACAGGTGGTRAGCCAATGGGAAGGGGGACCCATGTCTCCTCTTCGGAGGCCATAAAGTTCTGACCAACAAGTGTGTCTACAGCTACTTATCAGGGTGAAATAATCCAACCAACAATATCAACTAATGAACTCCACTCTGACCCAATGAAACAAATCAGTTATCTTATAAATAATTGTTTCCTCAGAAAGGTGAATCACGAAAATCTGCTAGTTCTCATTGGCTATTTAAGGTTCTAGCTGGAATAAGTGGAATGTCCATCTTTGGTGACTGCAGTGCACATCAGTGAAACAACTTTAGCCTTTTTACAGTGTCAGTCGTTAATCCCTGTTAGATTTATGTTTTTGTAAGATTTTAGAGAACTACTTCTCCTTGTATTAGTTTCTGGGATTGGTTAATCAGAAAGCACTTTTATTTGCTAGTTTAATCTGAGTCTTCATCAAAACAAACAAACAAACAAACAAACATAACAACTATATCTAAACTATACTGTCACTAATCTCAGGAGGTGCCACAGATGCACCTCCATCCCAGATAGCAAAAGATGTTCATTCAATGTTGAATTATGGTCAAAAAGTTGATTTTTGGTTAAGGCTGATGATTGATGGTGAATCAACCATCAAACAGTCATCCAATTCTAACTATTAACCAATGCTGAAAAGATGTTATTGAATCAATGCTGTTTCATGATCCAACTCTAATGATTGATGCCAATGTCGAGATTAGATTAGATTAGATTAGATTAGATTAGATTAGACCTTTATTGTCATCGTACAGAAAGCACAATGAAATTACAGTTCAGAACACCCATTCAGAAGAAGACAGAACATAACAAACAGAGGAGAACAGGTGCTCTGGGTCATGTAGCCACCCTGGATGACCCTGCACAGAACAAGGATCATCTTCATGAAGACATCAYGAGGAGGTGCTACCCTTAACAGAAAAACTAAAAACCACACAAGGGAAGATGAGGGGGAAAAACATCATATTATATCAACAAAGTGACACACTATGGTGTTTATAAAAAAACTCTGCATAGAGCAGATTTATTAGCCAGAGGAGTAAGTTGAGTTTAGGGGTGTGTGTATCTGAAACCATGAGTGTTGTGTGCACTTGTGTGAATATCTGAAGAATGAGGCCGAAGGATCCAGTCCCCAAAACCAGTGCAGCCATAGTCCAGAATATTGATGTTAACTGTTCATTCTGTGCGGCCCTCAGTTTGCTCCAGGAACCAGATCACAGACGGGTGTGAGGGGGGGAGGTGAGGGGCAGACCCTCAGTCGATGTATACATCCAGGAAAATTTCGTCTAACAGCTCAAGGCCATTGTAGGGGAGAGCCAGATTCTGTAATCAGTTGTTTGGGAACAGAAGAGCCAAGCAGACAATAACAATTTTCCATCTGCTTTAATGTCTGCTGGTACATCTCACTGTGGTGAATCCAATCAGACAAATAATGTGGACAATCCCGCCGAGCCGAACTCTCAGCTTCTCCAAGATCAAATCCATCTGACCAGCAAAGTCCAGGGACCACAGCCGGCCCGTGACCCTCACCAGAACCGCTTGCAGACTGAGTTCAGCTCGCTCAAGGCAAAAGTCCGAGTGCTGATAGGGTACGGCCATCCTTCATATCGGTCAGTCAACCGGAGATGAACAGCCACTGACGTTGTTCTGTAGACCACCAGGAGACCACCAAGTCAAACTGTAGAATCCAGTGATCAGAATCCAGATATATATCCAGAACAGAGAAGAACAGAGGTCCCACCTTTGATGTCCTCCCATGGAAGAAGAAAAAACTTTGTTCCAAATATTTATTAAGAGACCAGCTAACCAAATCCATAAAAATAAAAATATAATTTCTGGTTTCAGATGAAAACGTAGAGAAGGCTCCAGCAGCAAAGCAGGGAAGGGAAGGAAGGGCAGGAGAGAAGTCTTACTCCTCTGAGAGCATAAAAATAAATTTAAAAAATCACAGTGTTGGATCAACCTATGCTGTTTGTTGCACCCCTCCTCCTCCTCCTCCTCCT
>NW_013955040.1:11197-12596 GCF_001266775.1 Austrofundulus limnaeus
CTGCTGCCCCCGCGACCCGACCCCGGATAGGCGGAAGAAAATGGATGGATGGATGGATGGATGGATGGATGGATGTATCTCTGCTCTGATCATAGATATCCCTGCTCTGATCATAGATATCCCTGCTCTGATGCTCTGATCATAGATATCCCTGCTCTGATCATAGATATCCCTGCTCTGATTATAGATATCCCTGCTCTGATCATAGATATCCCTGCTCTGATGCTCTGATCATAGTTATCCCTGCTCTGATCATAGATATCCCTGCTCTGATGCTCTGATCATAGATATCCCTGCTCTGATCATAGATATCTCTGCTCTGATCATAGATATCTCTGCTCTGATCATAGATATCCCTGCTCTGATGCTCTGATCATAGATATCCCTGCTCTGATCATAGATATCTCTGCTCTGATGCTCTGATCATAGATATCTCTGCTCTGATCATAGATTCTCCTGAGGGACTCTGAGCAGTTTGGTGGAAACCTGTAGCTTCATAAAGTCTTCCTCTGAATGCTGAACTTGCTTCAATCTAACAGCACAGTCACATCTGATGAAACGTTCTTCAACAAATCAAAATAAAGCACATTTTTTCAGCTCATCTGGTTTTTGTCTCTACTCCTTTAACCATCGATCCAGGTTTCACTTGGTCCTGAGCTCTCTGTTCCAGGGTATGCTTGCCTTGGATGGGAACAGCTGAACTGGACTGAGCACCAGTCATCAAATCCATCTCTAAGAAGACTCAAAGAAAGGTGAAAGCTGTGTTGAGCATGTTTGAGGTGCAGGTTGGGTTTCACCAAGACTGTTCTTTGTCTCAAATCCTCACTTTGGTCTTCATAAACAGGATCTCAGTTGGTAACTGRAGGGAGAACGGGGTCTGGTTTAGTAAACCTCAAAGTCTCATTGCTGTTTTTGCAGATGATGTGGTGATGTTGATATCTTCCAACCATGAACTTCAACATGCACTAAATTTGATTTTTTTCCCACCATTTTGGACAAATGTAACTAGAACATGTGATACTGAACAAGTTCTGGATCTTCTCATCCTTGTTGTCCTCCTTGTCTTCCATCTTTGTCCTATGWTCTCATCCTTGATAGAGAGGAACGTTGGTTTGAGAGAGGAGTAAAGGAAGCCATTTTTGTGAAGAAAAACCGTCCACCATTAAACAGAGGTGGAGGCCTCCGTTTTCAGTTGTCCTCCTCCTACAACGCTGTTATTGTAAGTATGACTCCGCCCCCTGTGAGCAAAAGGTGTGAATTAGGACCCCAATGATAGTCAGGTGATGGGCACATGACCCTCTATGAACAATAGCCTCAATCAATCCTATTGTTAGTTGATGACCCTCTTTTGTGATGTCTGGAGAGCTACCAGACCAAGATGGCGCCAACACTAGAGGCT
>NW_013955040.1:13596-15605 GCF_001266775.1 Austrofundulus limnaeus
GTCTCTTGGAGGAGAGACGGAACGTTTCATTAGAGAAGAACCCGTCCAGAGGACCTACTGATTTTTTATTTTTATTTTTTTGATTGTTCTACCTGGATTACTGAGATGCATCAGGACAAGTTCTGGAAGTTTTCCTTCATCTGAACAGACATGACACGTTGCAATTTCTTCCCCTATGGAGCCATCTAAGTCTTTGCAATAAACTATGTTTTTGCTGCACTAAGGAGGATTACCATTAATCTGAAAGTCAGTTAATCAGAGTGGATCGATGGGTAATAATGCATGAACCATCCAACGTTTGGTCAAATCTCTCAGATCCTTTTGAACAGAGCCGAGTCCTGTCAGACAGTGTGCAGTGTGACCTGAGAGCAGCATGTTTGTTAGTGTTTGTCTCCCCCTGCTGTTCACTGCTTGCAGCTGCAGCTTCCTGTTCTCGACACACGGTCCCGAAGGACACGAGGACCAGCAGGAAACAGCTGGAAGCTTTCTGTTTTGTGATTTGATCATTTCAGATGTACAGGCAGCAGCAGCAGCAGCTGGAGGCGGTCCAACAGAACCAGACTCAGGGCAAAGCTCTGACTTCCCCCCCAAACCATCCATCCATCCATCCATCCATTTTCTGTACACGCTTCTTCCTTTCCAGGGTTGCGTGGGTCACTGATGCCCATATCCAGCACACATAGACACAAACGAGACAAACAACCATTCACTCTCTCACTCACACCTAGGGACAGTTTASAGTTATCAGTTAACCTAACAGTCGTGTTTTTGGTCTGTGGGAGGAAGCCGGAGAGAACCCACGCATGCACGGAGAGAACATGCAAACTCTACCCAGAAAGGTCCCCGGACCGGGATTTGAACCGGTGACCTTCTTGCTGAGAGGCATCAGCTCTACCAACTGAGCCACCGTGCYGCCCCCCCAAACCAATCTCAGATAAATCCAACAAACCTGTTCAGAAGGAGCATCGGAGCAGTTTCCGTCCCAGCAGTGTCTGTCACCACATGAAGATAAGCCTGAGGTACAGAACCAACATGCACTCCTTTGGTTCAGCTTGTTGGTTGAAGGAATCCAATAGAAACATTTACGTTTGCACTTTTATGAAAACATTTTCTAAATCCAAAGATCCTGTTGAGACACCCAATTGCATCTTCCTCCAGGGAGTCCTGGTCCTGGTCCGTAGTCTCATCAGTCCTGTGGAGGTCCTGTCCCAGCAGATCTGTACTGATGTTGCAACATTTACAACATCTGCACAGGAGTGTGTTCACTGATGAGATAAGTGAAGACCTCTTCATACGTGTGGTCACATGGTTGTTCACACACACCTGTCATAGCTCCTGAGACACACCATGCTGGGCTCCTGGGAAACCCCCTCCTGCTGCAGCATACATCACTACAGGGGGGTTCCTCCTGCTGGAGTCTACAGCCCAGGAAAACAAACCTCTGATCAGCCATTATTTGTCCACAAATCTGTCCTGGTTAATGCTCCACATTTTTCTGCAGACAGATTCCTCTGTGCAAAATGTCTTTTTGTATCTTCATTCATGAGTTCATGTTTGACCATCTTTTAAAATGTCTGCTTCTGSTTACAACAGTCACGSTGTGGAAGCGAGTAGGTGAAGCAAAATGCAGCATAAACGGACACGCCCACAAACTTCAGACCAATCACACAACGCTTCTCACAGAGAACCGTGAGAAACAGTTTATTCAGGACCTTGTGTGGGAAAAAGGAGGACCCGTCGGCACTATTCACAGATTTTTTTCAGATACAAACAAAATTCAGGAGTGGTCCAGACCTGTCGTATATTTTACCTGCAGTCAGTCTGCTGTTATCCAGACTGATTATTAGCAGTGTGCGACTGCTCTTCTGAATAAATGAAAACTATGTAACAGTTGTTTACACTTAAATGCTCTTGTTAAAGGTAGTGCAACTGTGTTTGCTGCATGACCGGTTTCACCTGTTCCCCCATGTCTGTCTTGTATGTCTTCTTGAATGGGTGTTTCTTAACTG
>NW_013955040.1:16605-17300 GCF_001266775.1 Austrofundulus limnaeus
TAAGGTGGGCCAGGTTGTTTAAGGTGAATCAGTTTGTGTAAGGTGGGCCAGGTTGTGTAAGGTGGTTCATTTTGTGTAAGGTGAGCCAGTTTGTGTAAGGCGGGCCAGGTTGTGTAGGGGGTCCAGGTTGTGTAAGGTGGGCCAGGTTGTGTAAGGTGGGCCAGATTGTGTAAGGTGGTTCAGTTTGTGTAAGGTGGGCTAGGTTGTGTAATGTGGTTCAGTCTGTGTAAGGTGGGCCAGGTTGTTTAAGGTGAATCAGTTTGTGTAAGGTGGGCCAGGTTGTGTAAGGTGGTTCATTTTGTGTAAGGTGAGCCAGTTTGTGTAAGGCGGGCCAGGTTGTGTAGGGGGTCCAGGTTGTGTAAGGTGGGCCAGGTTGTGTAGGGGTCCAGGTTGTGTAAGGTGGGCCAGGTTGTTTAAGGTGAATCAGTTTGTGTAAGGTGGGCCAGGTTGTGTAAGGTGGTTCATTTTGTGTAAGGTGAGCCAGTTTGTGTAAGGCGGGCCAGGTTGTGAAGGGGGTCCAGGTTGTGTAATGTGGGCCAGGTTGTGTAAGTTGGGCCAGGTTGTTTAAGGTGGGCCAGGTTTTGTAAGGTGGGCCAGGTTGTGTAAGGTGGGCCAGGTTGTTTAAGGTGAATCAGTTTGTGTAAGGTGGGCCAGGTTGTGTAAGGTGGTTCATTTTGTGTAAGGTGAATCAGTTT
>NW_013955041.1:0-2212 GCF_001266775.1 Austrofundulus limnaeus
GTGTGTGCGCGCGCCTGTGACGCTGTATGAAGGATCAGCCACAGCTGATGCAGTGTGTTCATTAGACCCACAGTCTGAATGCAGTTCATAAAGCCTCAGCAGAGTGGCTGTGTGTGTTTCCTCACGTCAAAACAGGCCTCGTGCCGCAGACGCGGCTCGGTTTCCCGGGTTTTCACGCGCGGCTCGCACAGCCTGCCGCTGCCGCGGCCGATGCCGCGGCAGCGGCAGGCTGTGCGCGCCGCGCTCCGAGCAGCTGTCAGTGAATCTAATTGAAAGTTATGAGCGCGCGGTGAGGAGCAGGCACTAATTCACTTACGACTAATATCTCTGGCTTGCCGGCGCGCCGCTAAATTAAATGTCATTATTCACTGTCTCTAATAAAAAATCAAAACGGAAACGAGATTAGGGGATTTGTGAAGCGCATCATTGAGTGCTCCTTAATGAAGAAATAACTGTCCGAACCGGTGTAGTTCACTTTGCTTAACATACTGGCGAGTAATTGGAATTGATCCCGCGCGCCCGCCTAATATTAGCCCCCCCCACGACATATCTGAGGGGCTCGCTGCTCTGCAAAACAAACAAATTTGTTATTTTTTTGGATTTGAAGGTAGTGTGTTTGTGTGTGTGTGACAGTGAAAGAGAGAGAGATGTTATTTAACGAAACAAATGAAGTTGATGATGATTACCAGCAGGGCCACGACCCACAGCTTCAAACACGCAGCGCATTAAAAGNGCACAGATGTATCCAAAGTGGCTCAGCCTTTTTTAAATCAGTTTTTTGTCTATTATTTTTTTACACAAACAACACTTCAGCTCAGAAATCATTTATTTAATGTAGATATTTCTAAAATCAATCAAAAAATTAGAAGCATGAATTAAATCAAAACACAATAATAAAACGTCACAAACATCTGTTTCCAGATGTGTAATCAGAGCCTTGCAGGCGCCACAGCGACTCTGATTAAAGATGCTGCATTAGAATCTAAAACCGGCTTCACCAAGTGGAAGAATTGTTTCTTTTTATGCTTTATCCTAAATAATTCAGGGGCCTTGTTGAACACCACAAACCAAAACAAAATCAAAAAACAAAAAAAAAAGGCCCTAAAATGAAGGGAGGAAAATAAAGAGGGGAAAGGAAAAATTGCAACGATTTGTTAGACATTTTAAGGCATTTTTTCGTTTCTTTTCTGTCCATGTGCATGATTAGAATGTGACAACTGGCATGGGCAAGATATCTCAGAGTTGGGTGGCTTCTCGAAAAGTAAATAAATAAATAAAAAGTGACATCTGCTCGTCATGGGCAGCGAGCTTTAAAAGCGGAACAGCGACAAGCATGTATCAGACATCCAGCAGTAGGCATGCAGCCTTGCATATTTATAAGCGGTTAATAATTAAAGAGCTTTATGTAGCTCGACAAAACATCCGAGCTCTGATATCAGAGGGCATCCTTTCTCTCTCCCTCTTTAACACCTACCGCTGGAAACATCTGCGCCACGGATGCTGCACCTGAAAGGACAGCATTTTCATTTCAGCCGAAATTCACAACAATGCTCTCTATAGAGGCGAGCCCCATTAAAACAATAAAATAAACGTGAAAACGTCATTTAGAGGTCCCCGACCATGATGCTGACTCCCTCCCTCCTTTCTTCTTCGTGTCTGTAAATAAAACCATCATCATCATCAACAACAACAACAACAGGCACCACGGATGTGAAAGACAGGAAAGAGGACTCAAAGCCCATCGAGGACGAGACGCAAACGAAGATCAAGCAGAGGAGGAGTCGGACGAACTTCACGTTAGAGCAGCTGAACGAGCTGGAGCGGCTGTTCGACGAGACCCACTACCCGGACGCCTTCATGCGCGAGGAGCTGAGCCAGAGGCTGGGACTGTCCGAGGCCCGAGTTCAGGTAGGACTCAGGTCACCCATGTCTTTTTCAACTACTACTACCATCACTACCAATAATAATAGTACAAGCTCTTATATATAAATACTTACAATCAGGGAAAAACTACAGTAATTATACCACATTTACACACATTATCACTATTGTAAAATTGTTTTACCCCCTAATGATTGTGATTATTAATAGATTAAAAAATAAGAACAAAAGGACAATAAAAAGAAGAAACTTCTGCATCTTTCTCATATTTTTTTCTTCTTTCCTGCTTGGAATTTTGCATAAAATCATTTTCTTTTACAAAGTTTATTTA
>NW_013955041.1:3212-5245 GCF_001266775.1 Austrofundulus limnaeus
GAATAAGATATTTTTTTTTCCGCTTAGGCTTTCTAATGTATATGGCACATTTATTAAAAACAAAAGAAGGCATTTACTGTTTAGTCACACAAAATTTTAAAATACAACAGTGAAAAAATACTAAAATAAAAGAGACAAAAGAAGAAATTAAATCTTAAAAAAATAAAAAAACCCTTAATCTCCTCAATTTGGGTTTCAATCTCTGAAAAGTTAAAGAAAAACAAATCTTCAGCAGAGAGTTTAAAAACTCAAAAGTCTCAGCGGTTTGAATATTTGGAGGTAAACAAACTTGCAGCAACAGAAAAAGTAAAACCACCTTCATATAATTATTATGATCTTTACACCATAAAGTTATTTCCTGCTGTCTTTGAAATAATAMCTTGGAGCAGAGGTTCTCAAAATGGGGTCCCAGGAGGGCTCCACGAGCCCTATCTTGGGGGTCCTCCAAAAAATTTMAATAAATTATTTTGAATTTTATTTGAAAAATGAATATAGGGAGCAATGCACAAGTAAAGCAAATATACTAAACCAAACAAAAAAGAATATTCTCCTAGTATTTAGGGGTTAAAATGACAGTAAATTATTACTAAAACAGCATGGGGTTTATGAGGGGGTCCTTGGAAAGGTTTCACACTTGTAAGGGGTCCCCAGACTCAAAAGGTTTGAGAACCCCTGCCTTGGAGACAACATTAATAAAGTTGTTTTCATATCTGACACATCTAACATAGAAAACAGAAAACATATTCCATTTTTTAAACTATAATMAATAACAGTAAAACTAATAAAAATAAAAGGAGTCAAGGCTGCAGCAGTGCAATGAATGAGGAGTTTCCAACGCTGTTCAGTGTTTAACAAAGTACATCTTCAAAACACTTTGTTGTGTCTATTCATTTTAAATTAATTTTCAGAAGAACTTTCATTTTTAACATTATTTTTATGTTTTGTCACAGGTGTGGTTTCAGAACAGAAGAGCGAAATGTCGAAAACAAGAAAACCAAATGCACAAAGGTAAAACTCTCGTCCTCCACCTATTCTGAACCACATTTCTTAATGTTACTTATTACTGTCGAAATATTTTGGCTGAAAAAAACTCCCCATCTCACATAACAACACCTGTCTGGCTGTCTGACAGACATCTTTCCCTTCTCTCCAGGTGTCATCCTGGGCAGCGGCAGTCAYCTGGATGCATGCAGAGTAGCTCCGTATGTCAACATGGGTGCCCTCCGAATGCCCTTCCAACAGGTAGGTTTCCTTCTTCATCATCTCTGAAGCTGACAGAGTTTTCTTTAAAAAAAAAAATCTGGAAATGCATGCTCGGGTTGAGTAAAACAGTAGAAACACATCTGATTACTCTGCAGCCGGTGAAGGGCGAGRAATCTGCAAAAAAAAGAGAAAAGAGTCGTGGATAAAACTTTGTGTTTAAATCACAGCATCAATGCAGCTGCCATAAGTGCTGCGTGCTGAAGGAGGAGAGATCATCTCAGACCTCAGCGCACCTTTCACCTCCTTCGCACTCCAGCTTGTGATGGCCGTGTTGTCCGCTTGACCCCTGCGAGAAGCGGTGGCCTAATTAAGCCAACGGCACGGCAGGCGTGAGCACATAAAAAGGGGATGATGAAAGCGGCAAACGGAGAGGGCAATGATGGATATTGGCGTTGAGCTGCACTGGCAGGGGTGGAGGCTGCAGGCCTGCATACTCAAAAAGGCACGCTGCATCGTGCTGAAAGTGGCCRTAGGCGTGCACACATACAAATATTCCAATACACGCTCATAAAATGTGGTTTGCTGGGACTGGAGTTTTGAAGCGGACATGTAAAACCCATAAACCATACTAACATACTGGGATGATTTGTTGCAAGTGAGCATTGAAAAACAACTCACACACAAATTGATGCGTAAATATTTTGAACAATTTATTTTTATTGAGCAGCAAATTGATTTCTAGAAGGAATGTGCCACATCAGTGGCGTCACTAGGCCTATTTTAGGGGGGGCTGGAGCCCCCCTAAAATGTTTTAAAGCCCCCCTAAACTC
>NW_013955041.1:6245-14172 GCF_001266775.1 Austrofundulus limnaeus
ATACAAATGTATAATATACAAAAATGCTGTGCGTCTCCTGGGGGCTAAGCCCCCCTTGTCCTTAAAACCTAGTGACACCCCTGTGCCACATCAAGCCCTTCATCAGYGTTCCTACATTTTAATTAGACGTCAGTGGCACCAAGCGGGTGGAAATGATCAGTCAGTGCTGCAGTTTCTTGCCTGATGGTTGAGATTTATGTTGTTGTTTGCAACTTGTGCTTCMAAGTTATATTTCCTTTCATTTCACTACGTGATTTTTTTATTTTTTAAATTGTGGTGTTTAATATGCCAATTCAACTGAAATCAAAGTGAGAGAAAGACGACTCATTTAAGTTAAAACTTTAGCTGTGTACAGTCCTATTTTGGTTGGAGAAGAAAGCTTGAGACACTCGAGTTTCCCTCCATCTTTCCTGCAGCGTTTAAAACACATGAGAAATGGCAACAGGCACAGCTCTCTCCCTCTGAAGTCAACTGATGCTTAATTTTCATCTACTTCTCATAAAATAATTGCAAAGAATGTGAAAACTGATATCCTATGCTCCTTCTGGTTTCTTCTGTGTTTTTTTTTCCTATTGACTCAGGAATATGCCTGAATAAATATTTATAACTCCAAATCTTTTTAGCGCAAAAAAAGTGTTTATTTATGCAATTGAATCCATAATCAGGATAACAAGCCTGCGTATTTCCAAGGGTATAACCGCATCCTCAATGTGAATTACAGAAATCTGTTCTGGGTCCTGGAAATACTTTGATTCTTGACGATTAAATTGGATGCGGTGTCTGAGAGCGATGTATGATTCATTAAGTTTTGAGAAGCGGAACATGAAAAAGAAGCGCGGGGCCTTAACTGTTTTCTTAGAAAACACGGCGTGAGCAGCAGCCCTGAGGGGGAGGGTTTAATGGTGGCAGACTGTGAAAGTTCAACTCACTGACTGACGCTCTCTTTATCTGCAGGTACAAGCACAACTCCAGTTGGACGGCGTTACCCACTCCCACCCCCACCTGCACCCTCACCTGGCTGCTCACGCTCCCTACCTGATGTTCCCGCCCCCTCCCTTTGGACTACCAATCGCGTCTCTCGCCGACTCTGCCTCGGCGGCGGCGGCGGTGGCGGCGGCAGCCAAAAGCAACAGCAAGAACTCGAGCATCGCAGATCTGCGACTCAAGGCAAGAAAACACACGGAGGCGCTGGGACTCTGACCCCCACCGGGCTGCCCCCTCCGCTCGCCTGATGCCCATAATCGCCTCTAACACCAGACTGAGCCTGTGAAAAGGCCCGTGACACTCACAGCTAAAACTAAAACAAACAAAAACACTGAGGGGGGAATGAAAGACAGACACACATACAGACACAGAGAGAGATAGAGAGAGAGAGAGAGAGAGCGGGAGGGGAGAGGGAGTGTGTGTGGGAGAGAGGAGGAGGAAGAAGTGGGGTGTGGGAGAACAGTGGAAGAAAATATATATAAAAAAATGGAGGGAGCGAGAAAATTGTCACAAAACCAGCTGCCAAAACAAACCACTTGTAGAGAACGGTAATTAACTACCAATGAAATCACCTTTCACTTTTCGCCCAACAGGCAGGACTTCTGCGGGGCCAGTGGCTCAGTCCACTCCAGGCACAGATCACATCCCAAGGACCGTACAAACACATGTGGATGTCTGTTTGAGGGCCCCGAGGGCCGGGGAGCCATCAGGCCAGAGGACGTTAGAACAAAGCAAAACTGGCGAGCAGCAGCAGGGTCTGTTGATGCGTGGAGGGCTGAGTGCTGGGGTGGGGGGGTGGGGGACAGACCCACACACCACCTCCCTGTGCTAATGGAATGGCTCTCCAACCTTTACAAACCCTCCCCACTCCCTCCCTAAATAAAAGGAAACATTTAAAAAGACAAAACAAAAATGAAATTAAAAAGCGGCCATATTTGTTTCCAACCACTGTGTTCCCTGCTGCTGCCAAGTGCATGATTAAAGGAGGACCGCTGTGGGACTGATGCTTTTTAACACTGCCATCCGACGCTTTCAGTGAAACAACCCCATCACAACCTTATGGACTTGTGCGGTAGTAAAAGCGACAATTTCCTTAGAATCTTTGCTGAAGTGGAGAGCGACATGTTKCTCTGTTGATGGCAGGACTTGGTTTGCATCCTCTCCCCTCGCAGGTCTCTCTCTGTCTTTGTTTCTATCTTGTTGTATTTGAGTGAAGACGTGAAGGTGGCCTTTGCACTTCAGGTCTTGGGTGTTAAGAAACGGCACTACAAGCGGATACTACTTTACAAACTGAAGGGGGTGGGAGTGGGCTTTGATATTTTCGTGTGATCAACAAAGGTATATTTGGGATGTTTTTTTTTTTCCTTTTTGTAATTTTGAAAAAATGAAGAAAAAAAAAGCATCAGTCAAACTGAAATGCAATGGTGTGCAGTTTAAGTGCAATACTGTAAATAGCAATCACAACAACAACTGAAGTAAAACAGCTAACAGTTAATCTTTAATTCTAAAAATCCCAATGACTTTTCAGTTTTTTGTTATTTCTCATGCACTGTTGGAGTTTTGTTCTTCAGTGGTATTTGTTGGAAAAATCAATCAGGTGCCATATTTTTGTGTAATTCAGATAGGTTTGTATCACCAGGCACAGCTGTTGAGCGAAACATGAGCACAGTTTTAGATTCTGCAACAATTTACGGTCAAAAATTAACATTTGAACAGCTCTACTAACATTGAAAAGCCTAATTTACGTTGGCATTTTGGACGATGAACATAATAAAACCTAAACCAGCCAGTTGATTTGCAACATAATCAGATCAATTTTGCATGCAGTTTGTGATGTTTTTATTATTATTATTTTCCAGATAAGTCAAACTTTGTACTTTCTGAATCGCTTWTCAAACCCGCTGCGCCAAAAGTGTAGATCAGTTTCAGGTACCTCTAACATCCTCCAAATATYTTCTTTTTGTTAACAGACCTCCATTAAAAAAAAATGTTTATCTAATGTCTCCACTTTAAATTAAACATATGGGTGTTTATTTATTAATTTGTCTGAAAGTTTTATGAGAGATGAACTACAAGTGTACATTTTTACATGGCTTTGCATTTATTTTTGTATGTTTTTTAAGTGTTCARTTTGAAATAGGAGGTGTGGCTGTAGTGCTTTGTTTTGCTTAAAAAAGAAACAACAACAAAAACAAACAAACAAATAAGGATAATTCTAAAGATGTAGCGTGTCTGAGTTTACAAAGATTTCAGGGATGTTTGAGCTAAAAACAAGACTCCATGGAATTTGTTGTACCCGTTCAAATGATTTCCATTTCATATGCAAGCATGCCTAAACATGACTCATCGTACAGTTGTTTTGTTTTTTCTCCCCTTTTGATTAATGAAATATGAACGTACATCTTGTACAAGTAAACTATCAATAAAGCTATAAATATTTGTATTTGAGTTTTAAAATGCTTTTTTAAAAGCCACGTAAAAAAGATGAGCGTAAAGGGTAAATCATGTCTGCAAGCAACTTTGAAAAGACTAAATCACTTTTTCTGCAGCAGTCCTTTTGTAATGTTTTACACATTTGTAAGATATTTATTCTCTCTGCTCATTGAGCATCTTTCTGTCGGTGGAGCGTAGCAGCCTTCTCAACATGTTCATCAATTTTGRTCGTTTTTGTGGAACTAACGCCGACCCAAATCTTCACATCCAGCTATATGTGAGCGCAGTCTTGYATAAAGTACCACAACGTGATACTTGAGTAAAAGTACAAGTATCTTACTATAAAATTACTTTGGTAAAAGTTAAAGTCTCCTCTAATATTTTTTGTACTTAAGTATGAAAAGTAAATTTCTGACATAAAATGTACTCAAGTATTAAAAGTAAAAGTATTGATGAGTGGTTAGATTTTCCAAAATGATATTTACTGGGAGGTGGCCTCCCCTAAAAAAGGTTTTTCTAAATGACTATTAAAATATTAATACAAAAATTTTTAGGATGCACTAATGTAGCTGTTTCAGGTATATACTGTACATATTTATATATGTATATACCACATACATCTTCAGGTTACATAGGTCTGATCTGTCCTGCTGGAGTGTGTGGTGCAGCTGTGATGGACTGTGTACAAACTAATACGGTGTAAAAATATATCTATATTTATATGTCTCATTCAACCACAATTACATTCACTCTATCCAGGAGGCACAGTTTATCTTTACAGTATTTCTTTTAATAACAATGTGAATTAAAACAAGCAAAAATGAACTAAAACTAACAACTTTATACTTTTTGCCCTTTTTAAAAAAATGTAAGGAGTAGAAATTACAGATAACTGTGTGAAAATGTAAGGAGTAGAAGTAAAAAGCAGGCTGAAAAATGATTACTCAAGTAAAGTACAGATACCCAAAAATTCTACTTAAGTACAGTAAAGAAGTATTTGTACTTAGTTACTTTACTGTGTGAGCGGCTGTAAAGTCCAGAAACAATCATGACTCCCACAGCTGGTCACAAAGAGAAATGATCTGAAAAGTGGGGCTCTAGTAAGATTGGGGTAATTAAAGCAGAAAGTCAGTGAAAGTGGAAAAACAGCTCAAAAACAAGGAATCCCAAGTTTTAAAAAAAATGTTTTGTTTTGTTTTCAGTGGTAATGATCCACCTTAAACCTTGATATTCGTGGCCCAATGTCCTACTTGTTTTAGATGTTTTTCCTGTTTCGACACAACTGACTGATGGCGTTCTGAATGGGTGATTTAATCATTTCAACCAAGTGTGCCAAAGCAGGGAAACAGCTAAAACATGCAGGACCTTTAGTCACTAGGAACAAAGCTGAAGACATCTGCCTTAAAGTAATAGTGTGGATCTTTTAAAGTAGGGTCTTGCAGACATGTTATGAACAATTAATATCTTACCTGTTGTCGATAACTCCTCGAACAACCTCATTTCAGAGAAATATCATTTTATTTTGACTTCAATAATGACCTAATGGCTCATCTAATAAGTAGGGCTGCAACAATACATGTACCCGTATCGAACCGTATCGAACAGTGCTTTAGTTTCAATAAACACTTGTATCAAACAATACAGTTTTTTTTAAATTTACTTCATCAACTTGTCTTCTGAAGCTGCTCTGTGTTGAAGGATCAGTGGRTCTGTGTTCGACTACTCCACCTAGGCTGCATTTTTGAGCACAGATCCACTGAGAAACTTGCTGTTTCAGCAACGTTTAATTTAAAAACTGTACTTTTGAGGTTAAACAAATGTTCATAATTAATATGAATAAATTACAAGTTAAAAGGGGCATGGAAATTTCTCTTTCTTGTATCGAAAAAATATTGAATCGTGAGACTAAAGTATCGAACCGAACAGAATCGTAAATTTACTGTATCGTTGCAGCCCTACTAATAAGCTGAAAGTAGATTGGTCTAAATTAAAAATTCATAACGGTTCATGCAAACAATATTTTACAAACCTTTATRTCTGTCAGTTGTGCATTAGTTATTTCAGCAGAAACATTCTAAAATGGCACAAGGTTGCACAGGAAGTGCTACAGCTGGCTGATGCTGTTGCAATTGTGCTTGCTAAGTTTCCCACACATTTTCTGTTTGGTGTTTATCTTACCAATCTGATCAAAATTAAACATTTTTCCAAACTGAAGTTTGCAACAGGTCAGAAAAAAATTGAGACGTAGACCCAAGGCGGTGTTTCAAGTCATCCATAATGCATTTGTTGCCTCCACATGCTGAAGTCTACACACCTAAAAAAGGGTTTTAAAGCGTATTCATTTCCTCCAGGAGCCTGATTCCAGATGTGTGCGCACAAAGTCATTACTCCATGTTTTATAGTGGTGTATTGTTTGAAACTCGTCCACAAAATTAGCTCAAACTGGGTTCTGTTGGGTGTCGCACCCCCAAAASGTTTGCCATGCATCTAATTTGTGCCTCGTTGCCCATACATCAAGATTGAGTGATATAGTTGCAGACTGATGGCTCTGTATTTACCAGCTGACCCCTCTGGTTGGGGCTCTGGTCTGGAAAAAACAGCATCCTTTTATGTGCAGTAATAATTAGCAAGGCAGCACACAGCCATCCATCAACCAGCAATGAGCCATGGCTGCTTTGTCAACATGTTCGAGTACATAAGCTATTTATGTTGGCCACAAGTAACAAATACACAAAAATATATTAATAGAAGGGGGAGTGTGAGAAAGAGAGGGAATGTGTGGGCATTTTTGTAYGGTTGTGGTTAATTTTAAACATAAATCTGTTGTTACAACTGATAAGATTTGTTTTTTTCATATTGATCAAAATTTAGATGCCTTACTGATTTGATGTTTTGTCAAAACAAACAGATTTTCAGGTCGGATCCAGTCCATTTTTCTTCTTTTTCTTTCTTCCCTTTGTGGGTCTGCCTGCACCTCGGTGCTTTGCCGCACTGGCCTAGCAGAGGTCAAGTGCTCAAGGGTCACGTGAAAATAGTTTTTATCACATTTCATTCTCATAATCCTCTTTGAAATGTCACACACAGCTATGATCAGATGGAATGTGGGCTGTTGCAGCCTTGGCATAAAGCTCTGCGAGGTAATGGTGTGAAACGACAGAGCTCACAGGAAGACAGAGTAAATTTAGCTCAAAAACATGGAGTTGGAACTTTTTTGTTTGGTTGTAGATAAAGCAATAAACCTTAATAGTTTTCATGGAGCTACTTGAAGCATCTCTGGATATAAGAGTCTGCTTAGTTTTTAGTGAAGCMATTTTGTGGTTCCTAAATCTCGAAACAATCCTGTTCTGGCAGTTTGACTTGTAGCTTGAAGTGAAGCCACCCAGAGAAACCTCAGCTGAAAACAATCGAGCTGAAGTGCTGAAGTCACTCCAGTCGGCCGTGGATCAAAGGCCCCCTTTCATCCCAGTWTGTTTGGACTAGACTTTGGTTTGCTTTGTTGGCTAACGCTCATAACTGTATCTGGAGTCATCAACAGTGCAAAGCTATATTAAAACTAACACTATAAGTCTGGGTCAACACTGACTTTTCGCAAAGAAAGTGGAAAGTGACATGAATTTAAAGTTAGAAAAAAAGRAARAGGGGGRAAAACAGGCAGTGAGGCATTAGTTCACATTCCATTCATCAGTTTGTGTTACAGTCGTTAACAATTTATTTCCACTCTAAGCATTTAGCCTGTTAGTTATAACCAAAGAAAGTTTTACAGTGAATACACTCCATCATGTTTTKGTGTCACTTTAGTCATCTACTAACATGTTAGATGTACCAAATTTACAAAAGGTATCAGAACATATTTTGATTTTATCCTGAYACAATTCGAGTTATATCCCTACAATCATAAACCATTTGTAGATATTGAAGTATTAGTTTAATGTCTTAAAGGGCAATATCATGTAAAATCAACTTTTTTGAGTTTTACATCATGTTATAATTAGGGTTGGGTATTGAAAGGGTTTATTTCGATACCCGTGCTAAATTGATACTTTCAAAACGGTTCCGGTTCTTAAACGGTGTTCAAATCTGTACTTTAAAAATAAATAAATAAAACACTCACACAGAGGTTAATGAAGCAATAACTATTTCTGAGGCAAAGTCAAACTTGAAATTGACCAACTTATTAACTTAAAACCATTAATAATTTGTCTTTGCACCAAATATTATTAAAGCATTTGTTGTAGGTGGAAGTCTCTGCATCTTATTTTGTAAAGTGACACCACACTTTGGACCGTTTTGCTTTTGACATCTGGACTATAATATATATAACTGTTAACTGCAGCGGCACCTGTTCAGCCCCCTCCATGAACTTGGTTCTACTCGATTCACTTTGGGTTGGGTCGGTTCTGCTCAGTGTCCGTGTGTCTCCACGCAGTGGGTGTGATAATGCTACACATTCTCACTCCCAAGTCGTCACATATTGACGTTTTTCCAAAGGTTCCCTCTGCGTCTTATTTTG
>NW_013955041.1:15172-15712 GCF_001266775.1 Austrofundulus limnaeus
CCCCACCCCCATTAGTGTCTCTACTCTACCCATCTCCATTTGCCAATTTTTCTCACTCACCTTTCTGCTTTTTTTTCTTGTTCACTTTAGGTGGGCCGCTCCCCGACCGCTTACATTTGACAATTATTTATTCCACCAGCTGTGTCCATGAGGGCGGCCGCTGCTGTGGCTGTGGCTAGCAGCATTTTATGGGGTTAAAATAAAAGTACCAGTAGATTCGCCCTGGAACTGACCAGCTATTCGGGAATCCTCATGAATGTTCCTATGGCTGCCCCGTCCCTGGCTTGGGCTTTGGAACCAACTTCTGGAGAGAGACTGAACTCTCTCCCTCACTGAAGTTGCTCAGGTAAAGAGGGGTCATGTGGGAGTAGGGAGACTTACAAGCCCCTGGCTGAATACCTCTGTGTTGAAGTTTACCCCAGTGAATGAAAGGTTTGCCGCTCTGTGGCTTCAGGCTGCAGGAAGGAAGGTTCTGGCTGTTGTTTGTGCTTATGCAACAAACACCTGTTCAGATTACCCACCAATCTTAGGGTCTCTGGA
>NW_013955042.1:0-904 GCF_001266775.1 Austrofundulus limnaeus
TACCTGGTGTTTACTGTGTATGTACTGGTGTTTTCACATGTACCTGGTGTTTACTGTGTATGTACTGGTGTTTTCACATGTACCTGATTTTTACTGGGTACATAAACCACAGTATAAATGTGGGTCATACTTGGTATGGATTTAGTTTGTGTCCAGTATTGATACAGTATGTACTTTGTGTTGTACCCACATGTTTACCTTTTATTGATGTAGTTTGTACCCATTGTTGGTGTGGGTTGTACCTGGTTTTGATGTAGTTTGTACCCAGTATGACGTGATCTGTACCCATTGTAGCTGTTTTTTGAACTGGTATGGATGTGGGTCGTACTGGGTATTATGTGGTTTTATATCTTTGTATAAATTTAGTTTGTACCCGTTATCGTGGTTCATATACGGTACTTAAAGAGTACATACCTGCGAGTAAATAAATAAACGTGAGTCAAATGAAAACAGGTGACGTGTAACTCACCTTTACATTTTGTGTCTTTTCATTTTTAGACTTCAAAAAATACATTAAAAATAAAATAAGTTCATATTTTTTAAATAATAATTCTGAGGTTCTTCAGGTCAGACAGAGGAACAGACTTAATGTTTGAGACATTTGGATAATTTAAGATAAATTACAGTAGTGATCTGCAGATGTTAGCATTAGCTTCAGTTAGCCTGAGGTGTTAGCTCAGGCTGCAGTGCATTATGGGTAGAGAAAATGAAGCGCATCAGCGTTTGGAGCATTGATTTAAATTATGATTTAGTTAAAAAAAGTTCCTGTTTGCAACACAAACATAAACAGTCCAGTGAGTCTACAGAGTCTACAGAGTCCAGTGAGTCTACAGAGTCCAGTGAGTCCAGTGAGTCTACAGAGTCCAGTGAGTCCACAGAGTCCAGTGAGTCTACAGAGTCCAGT
>NW_013955042.1:1779-2324 GCF_001266775.1 Austrofundulus limnaeus
TGATTATAAACTGATTATAAACTGATTATAAACAGTTAAACAATTTATAAACTATAAACTGTTTATAAACTGTAAACTGTTTGCTCAGCTTGCTTTTCTTTTCAGTTTGTCTGAACTCATTCTGCATTATTGGGTCAAAAAAAGCCTTGAAACTTTGTTTGTTTGTTTGTAGTATGTGAATCCTGCCTACGAGTCCATCATGGGCTACCAACAAGGCGAGCTGATCGGGAAGGAAATAATAGAAGTGCCTAAAAGTGAGAAGAATAAGCCTGATCTTCTTGAAACCATAAACTCCTGTATACTGAAAGGAAAGGTGAGGTGCAGATTTATCCTTTAATACAGCCGTGTTCTCATTACAGACCGTTGTTTTTCAATTCAAACATTTTAAAACATCGGTTTCAAGAAAAAAACAAAAGGCTGATGAGCAGCAGCTCCTAGAGTTACTGTACGTTCTAGAAAACGTGTGCTGGCTGAAAAAACTGGGCCCAAACAAAGATTAATGGTTCTGTGTGTGTGTGTGTGTGTGTGTGTGTGTGTGTGTGTGT
>NW_013955042.1:2495-3675 GCF_001266775.1 Austrofundulus limnaeus
GGGGTACACCCTGGACAGGTCGCAAGTCCATCACAGGGTTTAGGTTTTCTAAAACCTAAATGTAAAAAAACTTGGAATAAGTATCGAAAGGCTAGCTCAAACCATAATGTAACAACAACTAAAAGCAAAACAGATCAAAAAGTTAGCCAAAAGCTAAAAAATTGTTTAAGAAGAACATAGTGGTGGGCACATTTACGCTAATCTGCTAATAGCAAATGTAGCTTCTCATTTAGCAGGTTAGCTTTTTTTTTCTAACTTTGGAAACCGTTAGCGGACGGATTAGCTTTGGCTAATTTTATAATCAGTTTTGTGGTTAGCGTTAGCTTCTACTAATATTGTAATCTGTTTAGCGGTTAGCYTTAGCTTCTACTAATTTTGTAATTAGTTTAGTGTTAGCGAAGCTAAGATTCTTGTTTAGTGGATTAGAGTTTTAGTGAACCTAACTTGTTTTGTTTGCTGTGCTCACCACTGAAAAGTATGAAAGTTACAAAAACTAAAAGTCCCAGCACCCACCTTCTGAACCAGCTGAACATTTTATTTAATGAACAGCTAAAATAAAATAAACTGAACTATGTAGATCTGTAAAAAAATGATTAAATTTCTGGAAATAATCAGGGAAATAACCGTGTGTATTCTTCCTGTTGTGAAGCATGTTAAACGTGTGTTTCAGGAGTGGCAGGGGATTTATTACGCCAAAAAGAAGAACGGAGACAACATTCAGCAGAATGTGAAAATCACACCTGTGATCGGACAGGGAGGGTGAGTGAAGCCCGGCTCCACCASAACCAGAACCAGAACCGTTCTGCCCAATTTGATCTGTTATCTGATGACTCGTGTCTCATCCACAGAAAAATCAGACACTATGTGTCTATCAACAGGCCTTTAAATGATAATAATAAGGTGGGAGAGCTCCTTGTTTCCTGATCATTAACCAAWCAAATCTTCTGGTTTCAGTTTTAGCTGAATGATTTCCTCTCTTTGTGTTTGTGCAGAGCGATAAATCCAGTGAGCGAGTGCAGGCAGAGTCTCAAACAGGTGAGAGCCATCCTACAGGTGATGTTTGTAAAAGTTACACAGTCAAAAATTACCACCAATGATTTTAGTTAGACTTTTATAAGAAAAAAGAACAGATTTATTTTTCAAAGTCAGTTTTTCACCGTATGATTCATACATTCATAAG
>NW_013955042.1:3753-9429 GCF_001266775.1 Austrofundulus limnaeus
CCTCATTCCATCCAAACCCTCAGTGATGTTAGTGGTTTTTAACATTTTATATCAAGAATGTCCACGACTTTAGAAAATCACTACATCCAGGTTCAATTTGCAAGTATTTCTTTTTAGCTTAAAGCAGATTTTAACACAACCAGTTTAAATGTTTTTTTTTTCATGCCAGAAAGCAGACGGCTTGACGTGGATCAGTTCAAGCACCTCGGTGCTCTGTTTGACACAAATCTTACTTTTAAGCAACATTTTAAGAAAACTACTAATGTAATAAAATTCTACTCTGCAAATTTTTGTCATATTAGACCTTTTCTCAGCACAGGCAGCTAACATCTAAATGCTGCAATGACTTGTTGTCACATCTTATCTTATTACCTGGTCCCATCCAACAGCAAACATGTTCAAACCATCAAGTCTCTGCAAAAGAGACAATTAAAATGTTAAATCAGGATTATTCAACTAAATCACTCCGGGAGCCACAGTTACTGCAGGTCAACAGCTGAGGAGCCGAACATCCAGCAGTTAAAGTTATGTAATTAAAAACCAAATATTACAAAGATCTGTTACCTTTGAAATAGTTTATTTTGCTGCATTTAATCATGAATACAACATACAGAACCCCATAAAAGTAGTCCTAATTCAACAATATCAAAACAAAAATAACACATTCTGCGTCATATTTGACACATAATATTTTAACATCTCGGACTTGTCCAGTTTTATTTTCACTTTCATAGTTTTATCTTCAACTGCTTGTAGTTTAAACTGTCTTGGACGTGCATAGAAATGGTTTTTACCAGCTTGTAGCCAAGATTCTGACGTTTCTGTAGATACCAAACATGTCTACGTTGAACTAAAAGAACTTAGAGTAATTAAAGTAGAAAACCAGGGCTTTGGGTTGAAGAGATAAACGAACTAATTGCCGGGCCGATCTTTGGACACTCGAGGGCCAGATGTGGCCCGCGGGCCACCAGTTGAAAAGCCCTGCTTTAGACAGACAACCATCTCATGTTCACCGCTGTAAAATCATTAYTAAGTACAAAGATTCAGTGATMATGCTCCTCCAACTTTAAGCTGATTTKTTCATAAGAACAGGTCCAGAATGAGTAGATCTCAACCTGCTGACAGAAGAGAAACTCGACCAGCAAACATCAGACTGAGACGGTTAAAGAAACTCAACGTTTGGCTGAAAGAAAATCATTCATTCATAAAAGAATTAACCTGTGTACCCTGTCGTCACAGACTGTTTTGTGTGTTTGTTTTATAAACATTTATCTGCTCAGGACAGCAAATGAAATTTAGCTGTTGTGCTAATTCCACAGCATTTATATTCAGATTAATGTTCATTGTCCTTTTGAATAACTAAATGACTGAAGTGTTTGTAACACCTGACGGAGGTTAAYCTGACTCTCAGCTAATTTTAGATCAATATCTGGAGAATGATTTCAGTTACAATCAAATCATGTTGGTTTTAGTTTGTAGATTCTGAGTGTTTCTGATCAGTGGTTCAAGAGATATTTTGCTAATGCAACAAACACAGATGGGTGTGAAACATCATCTTTAAACTTTAATGGCGGGTGATGAAAACAAATGTTTCCTGTGCAGAAAAAGCTCCTGGCTTCAGTCTGAGCAGGAGTTACTGTGAGTCCTGCTCTGCCTCGTCTAGCAGAGSTTTATCAGGTTGTTCAGTTTTTAACCTTGAAAAGTCCTTTTTATTGAGTCTGAGCGGCCTCTTCCTGCTCTCGGTGCGGTGGAACGAAGCGAAGCCGCCTCTGCAGATGATCTGCAGCAGCTCGACCTCTGACGTGTTAAAACCAAACACAGATCAGATCTCCGTCACGAGTTCCGCCTGCGGTTTGAAAACTTTACAGGACGTTTCAGCGCCGAACGTTTCAAACGCTCCTGAACGCCTCGGCTCAGAGCCAGAAACTTAATGTGGGCTTTTATTTTTGCAGCTAGAACTGATGTAAAAACAATAAATTTGTATGTTTTAGTCACTCTGAGGTGAAACCCTGCAGGACGTCTGAATCCGAGCCGTCTGCCTGCTGAGACAAAGAAACAAAGAAAGTTTCCTGAGCCGACCTGGAGTTAGGACAACTGGCTTTAAAGGGCCTGTGGCATCAATTATCTGTGATAAATGTGATTGCACTTCTGCAAAGATGACATCGATAAAATATTGCAAAAGCTATTTCACCTCACTTAGATGAACAGTTGTTGAGATATTTGCATGTGAAGTAACAGGAAGTGATGTCAGAGGGGAGTGTCTGGGTGTAAACAGAGCTTTGCTACAATGGCTAACAACAGACAGCAGSGACGWTTCTGATGTTTCTTTAGATAATTTTAGTCCCTATAAGAGAGAGATGAAGAAAAGTCAGAGTTCAAATAATATTTTTTAATAAACAAAACCAGAGTTTTCTTTCTGAAAGAATTCCCCTTTGATGTCACTTCCTGTTTCACTTTAGCTGAACCAAATTCAAAAGAAAATAGGCCAGTTACGTGATAAAATGGGTTAAATCACGTTTTATGCCAATTTTCCAAAATATGAAGATATTTTCTTTGACTTTGTATTGGAAGGACAGGCACGTCACAGGCACGTTAAAGCAGCCGGACAGAATTATTGTTCAGGTCAGAGTGACAGGCGGGCCATCCTATAACCATGTGTCTGTTAGCAAAACATCTCCTGAACCGTTGGACTTGTTGCTGACTTACAGCAGGTCTTCATCCTTATTTGTGAKGTTAAAGATCTAAATGTTTAATCTGTTGTAATGTGATTGTGTTTGTTCCTCTCAGATATCCAGTCCAGTAAGCACAAAGACCGGAGGAAAGGCTCGCTGGACGTCAGGTCCACCACGTCTCGGGGGAGCGATGGTGAGACTGCAGGGACGTGGAGCCGTGTGCTTCAACAAAACACAACACAACACTCCTAATCTGAGCTTCTTTCTGACAGGGAGCTCCCAGAGAAGACACTCCTCCATGGCCCGGATCCACTCCATGACCATAGAAGCTCCCATCACCAAGGTGGGTCGTCCCTCGCCACCGCCGCCGTCACGTGACAGTCGATGTTTTCCATCTCATGACTCTTAACGTGTTAGAGAAGCAACACAACTGCCGTGAGCGCTCTGTGTTCACACGAACCGCTGCCGACAGCAGGTCCACAGATTAGACGACTGAGAGCTGCATGTCTGACAGCTGCGTGTCTGAGAGCTGCGTGTCTGACAGCTGCGTGTCTGAGAGCTGCATGTCTGACAGCTGCGTGTCTAACAGCTGTGTGTCTAACAGCTGCGTGTCTGAGAGCTGCGTGTCTGAGAGCTGCGTGCCTGAGAGCTGTGTGTCTGAGAGCTGCGTGCCTGAGAGCTGTGTGTCTGAGAGCTGCGTGTCTGAGAGCTGCGTGTCTGAGAGCTGTGTGTCTGAGAGCTGCGTGTCTGAGAGCTGCGTGTCTGAGAGCTGTGTGTCTGACAGCTGTGTGTCTGACAGCTGCGTGTCTGACAGCTGCGTGTCTGAGAGCTGCGTGTCTGAGAGCTGCGTGTCTGAGGGCTGCGTGTCTGACAGCTGCGTGTCTGAGGGCTGCGTGTCTGACAGCTGCGTGTCTAACAGCTGCGTGTCTGAGAGCTGAGTGTCTGACAGCTGCGTGTCTGACAGCTGCGTGTCTGACAGCTGCGTGTCTGACAGCTGAGTGTCTGACAGCTGCGTGTCTGACAGCTGCGTGTCTGAGAGCTGCGTGTCTGAGGGCTGCGTGTCTGACAGCTGCGTGTCTAACAGCTGCGTGTCTGACAGCTGCGTGTCTGAGAGCTGCGTGTCTAACAGCTGCGTGCCTGAGAGCTGCGTGTCTGACAGCTGCGTGTCTGACAGCTGCGTGTCTGAGAGCTGCGTGTCTGACAGCTGCGTGTCTGACAGCTGCGTGTCTGACAGCTGCGTGTCTGACAGCTGCGTGTCTGACAGCTGTGTGTCTGACAGCTGTGTGTCTGACAGCTGTGTGTCTGACAGCTGTGTGTCTGACAGCTTTGTGTCTGACAGCTGAGTGTCTGACAGCTGTGTGTCTGACAGCTGTGTGTCTGACAGCTGTGTGTCTGAGAGCTGTGTGTCTGAGAGCTGTGTGTCTGAGAGCTGCGTTTCTGAGAGCTGCGTGTCTGAGAGCTGCGTGTCTGAGAGCTGCGTGTCTGAGAGCTGCGTGTCTGAGAGCTGCGTGTCTGAGAGCTGAGTGTCTGACAGCTGCGTGTCTGAGAGCTGCGTGTCTGAGAGCTGCGTGTCTGAGAGCTGAGTGTCTGACAGCTGCGTGTCTGACAGCTGCGTGTCTGACAGCTGCGTGTCTGAGAGCTGCGTGTCTGAGAGCTGCGTGTCTGAGAGCTGCGTGTCTGACAGCTGCGTGTCTGAGAGCTGCGTGTCTGAGAGCTGCGTGTCTGAGAGCTGCGTGTCTGAGAGCTGCGTGTCTGACAGTTGCGTGTCTGACAGCTGAGTGTCTGACAGCTGCGTGTCTGACAGCTGCGTATCTGACAGCTGCGTGTCTGACAGCTGCGTGTCTGACAGCTGCGTGTCTGAGAGCTGCGTGTCTGAGAGCTGCGTGTCTGACAGCTGCGTGTCTAACAGCTGCGTGTCTGACAGCTGCGTGTCTGACAGCTGCGTGTCTGACAGCTGCGTGTCTGACAGCTGCGTGTCTGACAGCTGTGTGTTCGGTTGGCCTCGGAGTCCAGAGAGTCAGAAACAGTGAAAAGTCCCTGAGGACGAGTCATATGATGCACAGCCGGTCCTCTGCTGGATCATTTGACTGAGCAGCTGGTCCCTGAAGGCATTGTCCTCTGGAGAATGAGTCTCTGAGACCAGAGTGTGTGTGTTTGTGTGTGAGTGGGTGGGTGGGCATGTTTTTGCTACATCGTGGGAACCATTTTCCAAAATGTGGCAGTCTTGTGGGAACCACAGCCCGGTCCCCATGGGTATGGATGCTAATTTCAGGTGGGGGGTTAGATTTAGGACCAAAGTGTGAATTGAGTTTAGGTTAGTTTTAGTGTCAGGTACCTGTGGGGTTAATTTTAGGGCAAGTTGTCAGGGTTAGGATATACAATTACCAGAAAATGAATGGAAGTGAATCCACGGTCCCCACAGGGATATAAAAACAAACGTGTGTGTGTGTGTGATATTTGTCAAAACCTACATCCTCACTGACCTCCCCCTCAGGAGCTCATTGTTATCATATTTTATTTCCTCTGTTTAAACAAACTAAAACATCATTTTTGAGGCTGAATTTCTCAGAAGTAAAGAGAAGCAGTGGTTCAGCGTCACAAATTATCCAAAAAGAGTTTTTTATAAACTGTTTCAATATTTGGCTCCAAGTGGAAAATCTAAAGTTTAAAAATGTCAACAACACGTTTAAAATCCTAGTTTGAAAGTCCACTATAATTTTATTGTTATTTAGCTCACTGTTCTTATGTTTTGTTCATTTTCACTAAATCCCAAATGTAAAAATGTTATCTTAATTGCGGCTAAATGTTACAGTTTATCTTTAAGTATTAAAGAATAGGGCGTAACCTTTACTGTTGATGTGCAGCTTTTGTTGTGATGTCAACCTCCAGAGACAAAAGCTAACACTGCTAATTCTGCCAATGTCACTAACACTGCTAACGCTGTTAACACTGCTAACACTGTTAATACTGGTAACACTGGTAATGCTGCTTACTCTGCTAACAC
>NW_013955042.1:10237-11387 GCF_001266775.1 Austrofundulus limnaeus
TTTGTCCTATTCACTTAAAGAAAATAAAAACACTTTAAAATGATTTCTTCTTATAAGTGTAGAAAATAAAATCAAAGACAAAGAAAAAAACAATAGAAAAGTTTTTTTTCACCAGGGTTACCTCTACAAAGAGTTAGATTTAGCTCAAATGAAGTTGGTGCTGAGTCAAAGTGTGGCACAGTATGTCACATTGTCTCCTTCTACATCCTGCTGCAGGTCCTGTGATGTTCTTGTGTGTAAAAATAGGACCTTTTTTTGCCTCTTTTGGCTCCAGACAAGATTTGAACAAAATCACATGTACCACTGCAGCACACATCCACAAAGAACCACTTTATGTCATTCACCGCAGAGGGCTTTTAGTGCGTTCATATTTTAAATTGTTTGTTCAAAGGTGACACAAAGATACTTATTATCAACAGGTAATAAACATCATCAACGCAGCCCAGGAGAGCAGTCCAGTAACAGTAGCTGAGGCTCTGGATCGCGTGTTGGAGATCTTGAGGACCACTGAGCTCTACTCTCCTCAGCTCGCCTCAAAAGAAGATGACCCCCACACAAATGATCTGGTTGGGGGGCTCATGAGTGTAAGAAGCAGTTGATTTGTGTGAATGCTGACTCAGCATTGTTTACCTATTTTTTTCTATCTCTATAGTTTTTTCACACTCGCCTACTTCAGTTTAGTATTTATGAAGTGCCAAGTCACAGTATACACAGATCACTGTACACAAAATAATGTGTTCTTTTTGTTTTTGTCCTCCAGGATGGACTGAGGAGACTCTCGGGTAACGAATACGTTTTCAGCAAAAGTAAGTTTCAAAACATCTCTATGTTAAGAGGAAAAAGATACAAAATTCCTCAAAAAAACTGCAGTATGAATGACATTTTAGGACTAAACATTAAGTTTGAGTTGTTAAATTAGGGATTAGAAAAAGGAAACTAATGTCACTAAACTATGACAGGCTGATACTCTGGCAGGACTGATAACAGTGAGAGTTTCACACCAGTGCTGTTTCTGACTGCCATTTAAATTTTAGTCTTAGTCTTTTGAACAAAAATACTTCTTAGTTTAAGTCAGTTTTAGTCATTTTTTTATTTAATGGTTTTAGTCAGTTTTAGTCATTTCTATATTTAATGGTTTTAGTCATTTCTA
>NW_013955042.1:12387-14746 GCF_001266775.1 Austrofundulus limnaeus
CCTGAGGAAAGTCTGGACTGTCTTCAGTGTTCAGCTCAGATTCAGCTGTGGTCAGAGGAGATGTGATGAGAATCTTCAGCAGACTCACAGTCTCTGAAGGTGTCCTGCAGATTGTTCTCCATGAAGAGCAGCTGGGACAGAGCCACAGCACCACTGCAGCTCCTGATCCCATAAAAGCCTGTTCAATGTTTAGCTTGGTCCTGTTCAGCACTGCAGCCTCCATGGTGGTGAACTGGAGACCTGCAGGAACGACTGCCTGCAGTCCTGATCACTCCAAAGTTGTGTTCCAGTGGCTGGTGGGAGATGCAATGAAGGGTTCAGTGTCTTGTCCAGGGGCATTATGACTTGTGACTGAATGGTGGAATCGAATCACTAACCACTCAGCCACTGCTGCGCAGTAGTTTACATTAGCCAACAAAAATGTCTACAACTCAATAATTTACAGACTTTGAGCTAAAATATGCTGACTCGTCACTACACATCCTCTGAGTACTAACAGACAATGTATTTGTTGTAAACTTCAGCATGAAATCTTTTAACCATTCAAAGCACTTGCTGTTTTTATGGTCAGATCACCTTTAAGTCTGTGTGTGTGTAGTTGTGTGTGTGTGTTTATCATTGCTTTTGTTCTGTTGGTCAGATATAGGCCAGAACCAGTTGGCCATCCCAATCACTCTGAATGATGTCCCTCCATTCATCTCTGAGATGCTGAGTGACGAGGAGTGCTGGGACTTCAACATCTTGGAGTTGGAGGCAGCGACACACAGAAGGTACCAAAACCGTTTCAATGAGCTGAAGTTTCTTATAGTTCTAACCAGGAGTGGAAGTAAGCAGGTACAGTCCGGTACTGCATACCACCTGATAGATTCTGTGCCAGTAAGCAGTACCAAGAAGAGGGTAGAGCAGCTGTCTGCTATAAAGCCGGGTTCCCACCAAACGCGTTTTGAGCAGCCGAAGCAGCCAGTTTACATGTAAACTCTATGATAGATGCACATCTAGGAGCAGCGCAGTGTGTTGCGGTGCGTTTTGCCAGTTGAGAGCAGCGCGCAACGTAGCGGTAGGATGTGGCACATCCAAAGCAGCTGCTGCTGGAGTTCAACAAAATGAACTTTGGTTGCTCGTCGCGGAGCAGCAACCAATCGGGAGAGAATAATTTTTCTTGAACCCGACACAGACGGACAGGAGCCTTTTTAGCTGAAATCGACCGTCTGCAGTTGGTGTTTTGGCTGGAGATATCAGCACCGATGTGATGAGACAGCAGCAGCTCGCTGAGCTCAGGACAAAAAAATAATCCGACAGCTCGAAGCTCCTGGAGTAACTGAACAAACCGCCTGAATTATCTGGTGAATTAATTATCTGGTGAATTAATTATCTGGTGAATTAATTATCTGGGGAATTAATTATCTGGTGTGCGCAACGTTCACTTGCTCTTTAGTAAATAAAGCAAAACCATTTTCTTTATTTTATCTTTATTTCAACCGTCATTAAAGACAGACCGGATCAAAACTAAGACGCTCCTCCCTCTACACACCTCTAGTCTGGTCCCGGTCTGGAAAAAAAAAAGCTCACAGGTTAGAGCGCCTCTTATCTGGTGAATTAATTATCTGCTGTGTGCAACGTTCACTTGCTCTTTTGTAAATAAAACAAAGCCATTTTCTTCATCTTATCTTTATTTCAACCGTAAACAGACCAGAAAACGAACAAAGACGCTCCTCCCATTACACGTCTTCAGACGCGTTCGGTCTGAACAGACATCTGTTGACAAGCAGCCAAAAACTGACATCAGGAGCGTTTTTGCTGCTCAAGACACGTTTGGTTGGAACCTGGCATCAAGCTGTCTGTAAGAAGCAGTCGCAGCTGCACTTTGTATCAGAATAGATTCATTTGTCCTTTAAAAATGTGCTTAAACCAGGGGCCATTCTAGAATCTGACCTTTAGGGGTCTTTAACTGCTATATCTACATTTTTCACCTGAACATTATATGGTAGTGGGCCTATTTCAAAAAAGAACATACACCTATCTATGGAAAAGTAGACATCATGGGTCATAGTTTTGTTGTTTCAGTTCACAATTCATGAGGTGGGCCTTTCATAGTTACAAATCACCTTTCTATTCACAGGCAAAGAAACACAGCCTAATATAAATATACAGCGGGTAAAATAAGTATTGAACACATCACCATTTTTCTCAGTAAATATATTACTAGAGGTGCTAATGACATGAAATTTTCACCAGATGTTGGTAACAACCCAAGTGATCCATACATACAAAGAAATCAAACCATAAATGTCCAGAAATGAAGTTATTTTTAATAACGTGGAATGGTACAGGAAGAAAGTATTGTAAAAAAGGCATGGAA
>NW_013955042.1:15746-16638 GCF_001266775.1 Austrofundulus limnaeus
GACCAGATAAACTGCACATCTGAAAAAATATGTGCATAAAAAAATAACATTTTTAAAAAGTATAAATGATTTCAGGTTTTCTTAAGTGCAATAAGGTTTCAAGTACATGATTGAATTGATTTTAATAACTTTATTGTACTCACTGATCTGTAATCTGAAGGTCTGTGTTGTGAAAAATCCTAAATAATGCAAATAGCAGACTGTGACTCAGTTCTACCAAGTACTTACTTTTAAATGACTCAGTTTGTTATTGAGGACAAAAAAATTGTATTTGGGAAATCCTTATATAAACACAGATTCTTACATAAAATGTGATCTATGCTTTTCTAAAGAGTTTTTATTAAACTACCAAAATGTACCTATACCTAAGTGCTATTTATAAAAACATCAGAAGATAGAAACTATTCAAATTTGGTAAAATCTTTAAAAAGAGAAGATAGAAATAGATGGTAAATTTTGAACAGGATATGAATGATGTCATGAGGGTTGATTTTTCAGCTCTTTTTTATTTATTCATTTATTTTTGCAATATCACGTCTCCCACCTCCCCAGACCGCTGACGTACCTTGGATTGAAGATTTTTACAAGTTTTGGAGTGTGTGACTTCCTGAACTGCTCAGAGGCTACACTGCGCTCCTGGCTGCAGCTCATTGAGGCCAACTATCATTCCTCCAACTCGTACCACAACTCCACACACGCTGCAGACGTGCTGCATGCCACAGCTTACTTTCTGCGCAAAGAGGGAGTCAAGGTAAGACAGCATGATGCCCACATTTTAGCTTGTTTGTCGCGCTAGCACCGAGCTAATACAGGCAATATAGCATCAGCACTAGTGCTAAAGCTAACAGGCTAAGCTGAGGTTGTTCTTCCATGAAGCAGCTCTGTTGTCCTC
>NW_013955043.1:0-690 GCF_001266775.1 Austrofundulus limnaeus
GTGTCAGACTGTCTCGGTTAGAAGGTTCTAGGTTCTTGTGGGACCTGTCCTCGGAGCTTTACTCGCAGATGGACCCAAACCTGAGGAGGTCGCTGAAGTTCTGGTCGGTAAGGTTCTGGTCCAACTCACCCCTCAGCAGCTCGGAGGTCCGGAGCGCGTGCTCTCACCGTCCCGCTGCGTCAAGCTCGCATTTCTGACCCAAACGGAACCAACCGAACTTGTTGGATGTCCGACCGGGACCGGAGCTGCTGTGAAACCAGGAACAGCAGAACTGGAAAACATTTCCGCAAATCTGGTCAAGTCGGCACATCAAAGGAACAAACCACGCCTCGTGCGCGCGAACTGGGACGTCCCAGACCAGGTGTCAGACCAGGTGACCCACCGAGATGAAAGTAGGGTCCAGGTTGAATATTCTGACCCGGTTCTGACAGGCAGGTCCGGGTGGGTCCACCCCCTAAAGCCGTGGTGGTTAGGGACCGTCATCAACCGACTGAACAGGAAAAACAGAATAAACAGCCTCTGGGTCACGTGACCCAAAATTACAACGTTTCTCTGAGCAAAACAAAGAAGAAACACTTTGATCCTGTTTTTATTTAAATATGCTTCTTCTATTCTTTTCATGCAGTGGTGGATCAAGGATTTTCATGAGCAAGGGGCCACAATATTTGTAAAGAGGCCAAGGATTTACAG
>NW_013955043.1:987-1619 GCF_001266775.1 Austrofundulus limnaeus
TCTGTCTCTGCATTCTGTGAACAGTGTCTCTGTGGACAGTGTCTCTTCAGTCTGTGGACAGTGTCTCTGTGGACAGTGTCTCTGTGGACAGTGTCTCTGTGGACAGTGTCTCTTCAGTCTGTGGACAGTGTCTCTGTGGACAGTGTCTCTGTGGACAGTGTCTCTGTGGACAGTGTCTCTGTCTCTTCAGTCTGTGGACAGTGTCTCTGTGGACAGTGTCTCTGTGGACAGTGTCTCTTCAGTCTGTGGACAGTGTCTCTGTGGACAGTGTCTCTTCAGTCTGTGGACAGTGTCTCTGTGGACATTGTCTCTTCAGTCTGTGGACAGTGTCTCTGTGGACAGTGTCTCTTCAGTCTGTGGACAGTGTCTTTGTGGACAGTGTCTTTGTGGACAGTGTCTCTGTGGACAGTGTCTTTGTGGACAGTGTCTCTGTGGACAGTGTCTCTGTGGACAGTGTCTCTTCAGTCTGTGGACAGTGTCTCTGTGGACAGTGTCTCTTCAGTCTGTGGACAGTGTCTCTGTGGACAGTGTCTCTTCAGTCTGTGGACAGCGTCTCTGTGGACAGTGTCTTTGTGGACAGTGTCTCTTCAGTCTGTGGACAGTGTCTCTTCAGTCTGTGGACAGTGTCTCTG
>NW_013955043.1:1747-4663 GCF_001266775.1 Austrofundulus limnaeus
AAATTTTAAAAATCTGTATTGTTTGATACAATTGTGTATTGAACCTTAAAGCACTGTTTGACACGGTTCAATACAGGTACATACTGTATATTGTTGCATCCCAATAAGATATATATATTAGTACATAAAAAAATAACCCCAGTTGCAGAATACAAATATTTAAATAAGCTGAACCATACATGTAGCTATGTTAGTTGTACAGTATGAGGTTTGCAGAAAACAAAAGTGTGAAAATTAGCATTTAGCGAGTTACGATTGATTAAACCAGCTGTTACTTCATTGCGCCCACATTACTCTGAGTAAAGAGGTGACCTATCCAAGATGGCGGCCCCACAGCTTGTCAGTTCCAATGAGACCATGAGTGTGCACCTCAAAATCCTACATTTTCACATACCTGTTTCTTTGATAAATGCCACCAAACAGTCTCACTGATCGGACCAAGAGCTCAAAATGTTCTATTCAATAAGTGGTCTAAAGGTCAGGGTCTGGTAAACACATGGTCTACTCTGGTCTACTCTGCTCTGGTCTACTCTGGTCTGTTTTGTCTCCGCTGGTAGACTTGTTAAACTACACTTGTTGGTTTCTTCTCTTGCTGTAGTGAACACATGGCTATTTTACTGATGTATATTTAAAACTGTCAGTTTGAGGAAACACATTCAGCTCGGCTGCTAACAGAAAAACTTCTGTGTTCAGTTGTTCACACATGCAGGCAGTAACAGACTCTCAGAGTTTCACTTCTCTTTTTGGTAAATTTAGACGTTTCGAACAGAAATATGTTTCAGTTTGAGGTCAGCGTTTGTTCTGAAGCTGAGAACTGCTACAGAGTCACTCACTGTGTTTCTGCTCCATGCTGCTCAGACCTTCTCCAGGATCCTGGGAGACACCAACAGACCAGTAAGACATTCCTGCTAGAGGCAAGGGTCCGGTGCACCAGAGCTGCACAACAGGTCCTCTGGAGAACAGGTCCTCTGAAGAACAGGTCCTCAAAAGAACAGGTCCTCTGAAGAACAGGTTCTCTGAAGAACAATGGCCTGCACAAGAAACACCATAAAACTCATGAGAAACGACGTGTTTCCATTGAAACGTTAACACAAACAGCTATATCCTGATACGTCAAAGATTAAACAGCAAGAATTACAAGTGTTATACAAACATCCATCATCCAACAATCCATCCATCTATCATCCGACCATCAGGTCTTGGGTGCAGCAGCTGGATCAGGGAGGTCCCTTGCTTTCCTTTCCCAGCTCCCCTGGGAAGACTCCAAGGTGTTCCCAGACCAGGTCACAGACAGTCTCTCAACTAGTCTGGGTCTTACCCATGGTCTCGTCCCAGTTGGACTTGTCCAGAGCACCGCCCTAGCRAGGTGTCAAGGAGTCCTCTTTAACAGGTGAACCTCCTCAGCTGGTTCCTCTGGAGCAGCAGGTCTACTCTGAGTCTCCTGGAGAACTGAACCTCTCAGTCTGTCTCTGAGAGAGTCCAGCTGTCCTACAGAGGAAACTGAGGGTTTCTCCTGACAGCTCAGCTCCCTCTGACCCACAACAGACTGGTTCAGAGTCCACAACACCAATCATTCTATCAATCTCATGCTCCATTCTTCCCTCACTGTGAACAAATCATCAAGATCCCTGAACTCCTCCAGTTGAGGCAGAACTTCACCCCCAACCCAGAGAGAACAATCCACACTTTTCTGACTGAGGACCATGGACTCAAAATTGGAGGTTCTGATCCTCATCCCAGCTGCTTCACAATCAGCTGTGAACCGCTCTAGTGAAAGCTGAAGATCATGGCTCGATGGCGCCAACAGTACCACATCATCTGCAAACAGCAGAGATGGAATCCTGAGGCCACAGGACCAGACCCCCTCTACCTCCTGGCTGCACTGAGAGACTCTGTCCATGTAGTCCTGAACAGAACCTGGTATAGCGGGGAGACCTGGAGTCCAACACCCACACTGAGGAGGTCCGACTAACTGCAGTGTGAATCATAAGGCTAGTATCAGGACTGAATGACCCCAAACAACGGACCCTCAATCCCAGACTCACAGAGCCCCGAAAGTCCACAAAACACATGTAGACTGGATGGACAAAGTCCCATGACCCGTCCAGGACCTTAGTGAGGTTAAAGAGCTGGTCCAGAACCTCCTCCTGGATCTGAGACTTGATCATCAACCGGACTCTGTTCTAGAACTCGTGAACAGACCTGAACCAGGAGACCAAAACCCCCAGACCCCCTTTTTAAAGACCACCACCGGTCTGCCAACCCACTGTCTCTGTGGACAGAGTCTCTGTCTCTGCAGTGTCTCTACAGTCTGTGGACAGTGTCTCTGTGGACAGTGTCTGTCTTCAGTGTCTCTGCACTCTGTGGACAGTGTCTCTGTCTCCACAGTGTCTCTGTCTCCACAGTGTCTCTATGGTCTGTGGGCAGTGTCTCTGTGGACAGTGTCTCTGTCTCCACAGTGTCTCTGCAGTCTGTGGACAGTGTCTCTGTCTCCACAGTGTCTCTGAGGACAGTGTCTCTGTCTTCAGTGTCTCTGCAGTCTGTGGACAGTGTCTCTGTGGACAGTGTCTCTGTGGACAGTGTCTCTGTGGACAGTGTTTCTGCAGTCTGTGGACAGTGTCTCTGCAGTCTGTGGACAGTGTCTCTGCAGTCTGTGGACAGTGTCTCTGTGGACAGTGTCTCTGTCTCTGCAGTCTGTGGACGGTGTCTCTGTGGACAGTGTCTCTGCACTCTGTGGACAGTGTCTCTGTGGACAGTGTCTCTGTCTCTGCAGTCTGTGGACGGTGTCTCTGTGGACAGTGTCTCTGCACTCTGTGGACATATTCTCTGTGAACAGTGTCTCTGTGGACAGTGTCTCTGTGGACAGTGTCTCTGTCTCTGCAGTCTGTGGACAGTGTCTCTGTGGACAGTGTCTCT
>NW_013955043.1:5449-8243 GCF_001266775.1 Austrofundulus limnaeus
CCTGAGTATCTGTTCAACATCCTTGCTCACAAGTCTTAGTTTTGGTAAAATGAAGGTTTCCTCTACATGAAATTGACCACGGCGCACCACCAAGGCAAAATAAAAGCCCCCACACCGTCAGAATGAAGTTTTGTTTTACATACACGTTAAAAATACATGTTGTTTATCTTGTATGTGAATAACTTGGTTAATGTGTCAGGGCTCTAAATGTGTTTTACTTGCAGATGATACCACATTTTTTTGTTCGGGTAAAGACAGAAAAGTTAGAGAAAATGCAAACAAAATTTGTGAAAATAAAAAACTGGTTTAAACGTAATAAATTGTCACTAAATTTGGATGAAACTAATCCTATGATATTCACAATGAACAAAAAACTGTTAATTTTCCATTTAAAGTTGAAAATGTAGAGATAAATAGAGTCAGTGAGGTGAAGTTTCTGGGTGTTATTATTGATGAGAAAATGACATGGAAAYCTCATGTAACTAGTTAAATCTATTGCATTGCTTTACAAAGTAAGGGACTTGTTTAATGATAAAGCTCTGTATATGTTATATAACACATTAACTGTTCCACACTTGGTCTATTGCAGGGGTCCCCAAACTTTTCCCTGTAAGGGCCACATAACTTTTCCCTTCTCTGGTGGGGGGCCGGAGTCAGTTTGTAACAAAAAAACTGTGACTATTGCAGGTGTGTCTAAATGTAAAAATTTATTGTTTTCCAGAAAGCACAATGAAATAAGCCTCTCTGGGTTCTTCACAGTCTGTATTCTGCTGAGCTAACAGAACATCTTTTAGCTTTGACAGTTTGTTTGTTCACATTTGGCCTTGCAGGCTATCACACTTGTCTTTGTGACAGGATTCATAGTGTCGCCACAGATTATATTCTCTGAATACCACCACCACCTCTTGACAGATGAACAAAAAATAATGGTTTGTCCACTGCAGCTTAAATGTCCTGCATTCTGAATCAATGTTTCTCTTTCCTAATCTTTTCACCATTATTCATTCTCTCTTTGAGAGGGGCGGGTTTAGGATGTTTTTCTGGGGGTTGCCAGATAGGGGCACAGACCGCTGAAGGGTGGAACAGAATGTCATGTTATATGTGTGTATGTATGAAATAGTTACTAACTAATAATAGTTAATAATGAAAATAGTTCATAACTAAGGAACATTTTATTGCAAAAATCCAACTTTATAATCAAATATAAATACACATATATGAAAAAAAACCTAAATGCTCTCTGGGGAAATGGGGAGGCGGGCCGTAGTTTGGGGACCACTGGTCTGTTGTGTTGCGGTATGGGGTAAAGCATGTAAGACAATTACACATCCTCTTTTTGTTTTGCAAAAAAGAGCAATAAGAGTATTTACTCGAAAAAAAACTACCATTATCCTTCTAATATATTATTCAGTAAACTCAAATTAATGAAATTTTATGATTTGGTTGATTACAATATATTGTTAGTTATGTATAAGGTTCACCTAAACACATTACCTGTTAACATTTAGAAAAACTTTACAAAAAGAGAGAGCTGTTATAATCTTAAGGGGACAGAGATGTTCATGAAACCTAAATTTAGAACATTTGAAAGAACGCTGCAGCTCAATCCAAGGAGTCAGACTGTGGAATAATCTGGAAGATGATGTTAAAAGTGTCAAATCAAAATATATGTTTAAGAGCAAGATAAAGATTAGTTTGTTAAAAATATGAAATGGGTTAATATGCAGCCATTCAATTTTTTGTTCTGGAAAGATTCAATGTTTTGTTAACTGAAGATTATTATAGTTAGAAAAAAAAGCAAATTGGAACCCATGAGATGAGACAGACTTGAGAGTTTTCTGTGTGCATCTTCCCATGTGTGTTTGGAGTGGGAGTAGAGGCAGGGACATCACAGCTGACGCACACTCCAGTGCTTCTATTGTCAATTTAAYGTCCTTCACTGAACACGCACAAAGAATTTGTGTTGGCAGACTGATTGTTGACAGAACACAAACATCTACAGGATATCATGACTCTACTTGAGGTACGGCTGTCTTCTTCCATCAGCATGCCTTTCTGTCTGCTGAAAGCCCTGTCAGCTGAAACCAAAAGGGAGACATGAAGCTTGTCCTGGTCATTTCACTCAGAAGTACAAAAGTTTTTAATAACGTGTACACTTTTTTTTTCTTTTCCACTTCATTGTTTTCAGTAGTGTCACTGCAGCCAGCTTTGTTCACAGTTGTACTGGGGATCCAAATGTCAGGTGGAGGCAGTCACAAGTCAGTGAGGGGTGGTGTTAACTCTGTTATGGAAATATTTATTTAACAAAGACAGAAATACGTGGTCCAAGAATGAAGGTACCCTGTGGAAATGATCAGCTGAGTTTTATTGCAACAACGGGAACACAGAGAACAACATCAGACTGTCCCCCTGCTCTGCCTTGTCTCTGTGCTTCTGCCTCTGTGTCACTCCTAATGCAGTTGAGAGGCCTCATATACACTGTTTAACAAACACCATTATGTCATCTTAGCAAGATTTCATACTAGGTCAAGAGAAAACACAAAGATAAACACAAGTGATATCTAAGAATGACTGTTGTTAGCAGATCTTGTTCTGAATATAATCACTGATGAAGAGCATGTCATGAAAACTTATGCTGCGTTCACAGTGAACGCGATTTCAGCTTCAAAATCGCAGTCAACGCTGAAGTTTTAAGCTCGTGCACTTTGTCAGACGCAGGTCAGCTCTTGAAGCGCTGCACGGCAAGAGCCTCCCCACCCCTCCCTCCTCTGTGGGGCTCTGTTTAATGTTGGAC
>NW_013955043.1:9243-14893 GCF_001266775.1 Austrofundulus limnaeus
GTTGACGCGGCGCATCGAGCTGCAGAAGTTCAGATTTTCTAACTTCAGTGATTTGTGCCTCAGCGCGTCGAACGCTCAGATCGTTCAAATCGTTCAAATCGTTCAAATTGCGCTGCTCTAATCGAGCTTGAGGCGCCGCAGCACTTCCTGACGCTGTTTGAAGCGCGTCCACCATAGACTTTGTATGTAAACCTGCTGCTCCTGATGCTGAAATCGCATTCGGTGTGAACGCACCATTAGGTCATTAAAGTATGTCGTGAATTACTGGCTTAAACCTAAAAGTATTAGTTCCAGCACAGTCAGCACCACTAAAATTAGCCCCAAAGAAAGGGGAAACACAAAGGTTTGGATGGGAATAGAACAGGAGATGATGTTCCGCTCCGAGCAGAGTGTATAGGAATAATTTTACATTTGTGTGAAACATTTTAGTCATAGAACAGGAGATGATGTTCCGCTCCGAGCAGAGTGTATAGGAATAATTTTACATTTGTGTGAAACATTTTAGTCATTTTGAACAGTGTTAAGCTAAACTTATATAAAATACACAATTGTATCTTTTATTCCAGACAACTTTTTGACTCAAACACTGGAAAAGTGTCGATTTTAACATGTGAAAACTGAAAATTTCAGACTTTGCTTCTATTAAACTTTTCCAGCAGTTTGGGGTTCAGTACTGAAGAACTGCACAGAGAAGGAACTTTATCCTCCACTGGGACTCATTAAAAAACAACTCATAATGAAGTTGTGAATAAACCAGCAGCCTCACCTCTACTTACCTTGAGCGTCTCCTCCTGATGTCAGCACGATGATGGACCGGCCGAGGCCCATTTCCGTCGGGTCCATGGTGGGATGGAGATCCTTGGACATGTCTAGAGGAGGCGGGTGTCCTTGATGTGAGGAGAGGAGAAAGAATGGTGCTCTTCCTTCCTTGGCTCTCTGCTTCTCAGGAGGCTTTATGCACCAACCGAGTCTATTCCTGACACCTCCAACACTCACGGCTAAACTAAATGTAACAATATACTAGTGGACAGTTAAGACACAGAAACACAAAGCACTTCGATAATGCATCTGGTAGCTGTGCATGTGGGAGAGAGAAGCCATGATCTAAGTTTATATGTTGAAATTGTAGATAAGTGACTGGAGAAGGATTAATCCAAACACAACCGAGCCGTCTCTAAATCTTTTTCTGAAATTGGTTAAATAAGAACAAAACTCTAGAAAACAAGCAATGTACTTTGTGTAGTACTATTCAAAAACTGCTTTAGCATCATGTTACATGCAATCTGCCTTTTGTTGTGTTGTGATATATAACAAGATCAGGAAGACAGAGAAAAAAGATTCAAATAAAAAGGGGTTTATAAACGTGCACTGAAATCTTTAAATAGTGAACCATTAATAAATTTAAACCCCCTCACTTCAGATGTCAGAAGTCCTGACAATGGCACCTTATTGAGAACCAAGGACTCCAAAGAGCTTCACTCTAGTTATTCACCCACTCATGGTGGTAAACTACAAGCCCGTTTTCCTTTCAGCTCCTCTCTTCTGCAGGAGTCACCATGTGTGAACTCATTGAAGATTTGACAATTGTTTTTTGTCCAATGTCCTTGACATAACCTGAGCTCAGACGTGGAGCCTCAGGATTACAAGATCAAGGCACTGGCCAACAAGCTACTAACCCTTGCCCTCTGAAAGACCCTACAAATGGTAGACAAAGTCTGAACTTGTGTTGCACCATGTCCATACTTGCTCCAAGGATCTTTACACTGCAGTTCACACACTGATGGTGGTAAGCTACATTGTAGCCACAGCTGCCCTAGTGCACACTGACAGGAGTGGGGCTGCCATGTACCAGAGCCACTGGGCCTTCTGACCAACACCAGCAGGTAAGGTGGGTGAAGCATCTTGCCCAAGGACTCAACTGAGAGACAAAGTGGAAGATGAAACCAGCTACAGGACAACTCCCCTAACCACTGCCTTTAAGTATTGTGTTTTCCTCTTCATTACACCTTAGAGATTTATAAACCTTCAAGGTTTTATAAAGTGATAAAACCTGACCCATTTGGAAGAACCAATAACAGGTTCTGCCATCCTTCAAATGTCCAATTGTTAAAAATCCCAGCTGGAGTGAAATCCAAGAAAGGACTCAGGTTTCAGGATCCCAAGTCACTTCCAAATTTAAGTTGATCAATCTCAGTTCATTTGTGGGCTCAAATGTAGATCCCATTATGTTGTCAGGTATTGTAATAAAAACCATGTAGGAGGGAAAAAAAATCACATTAAGCTATTTAAAATWAAAAAAAAACAGGCAGCATACAAAATCACATCTGACAAAATACTTTAAACACTGAATATTTAGAATCATCAAACGAAGGATAGAAAGACTTTATTTTAAAACATTTTTAAAACCTGCAACAGAAACATCACACAATGTAGTGCATTTCATCTTGTGTGTTTGGAGTTGTGCAAAGACAGACAGTCAAAGCCTATTGATAAATCTCTGGAAGAGAGAAAATAAAAAAAACAGAACAAAGTGTCAGGTGACAACTTATTACACAAGTCATGATTCTTAGCTAGCGAGGCAGAGGGGGGAGGAACCTGGGAGCGGCGTCGACAGACTTTGAGGCCTCATTGTCCAGACGCAGCTCCTCCAGTGTAGGAAAATGCTTGCGCAGCCATCTCCACAGCAGAACTTGTTTTCTGGTTCATGAGGTCTTTAACAGAAGCAGCAGCTTAGAAACGTATACACCAACCACAATGAGCCAAATCAATGGTTAACGGTACCTCTTGGCTATACATGTAAGGTCTTTGGCTCATCCACAATGTCGTCAGTTTTGTTTCTGCACATTTCTGGTTTTGAACAAGCAGTCTTCTAAAGAAGTGAAAAAAAGCCCAGTTAATGTTAAAAATCAGATAATTGATATGAAATCAATGTCCTGCTTTAACTTCACTTCATACAGCAGTGGCTTGCTCTGAGAACTGCTCTGGTTGAGTCTCAGGAAGTTCTCTTGGCCCAGCATCGCTCTCATCGTCTGCAGCAAATAATTTCTGAAGGCTGAGTTTGAAGTTCCTGCTTCCAGCTGTGATGTTTGGAATCTGGTAGGATATCTGAACAGAAAGCAGGACATTAGGTAGTGGCTACATAAACACAAACCAGACAATGCAGTGCGTACAGACCATAGACAAGGGCAGATGTTTGGTGTTTTGAACTCATTTGAGGGGACTTTGTCATCAMTGTGGACTCTTGACTGCTGATACTCAGGACAGAGAAGCCAAAACAGGGTTTAAAATAATAAAATAAGTTGAATTAGATGCTTCAAGATAACGATCCATCTTACCCACTGGACCACCATTGGTCTCTGCTTTCTTTCCCCTTAGAGGCACTCTTTGAGCCTAATGGACATGTTATAAAACCCATCAGGAATGTACACAACAGGAATGAAGAAAAGCAGTAGTGTCCAATTTAATGTTTTCATATGTTGTAAATTGAAGTTCCTCTGTTGGACGGACAGAATGAGTCCCTGGACATGGCACCCAGAGGTCCTCCCACATTCACGCCTTCGTGAATGAAAATTATGACAACAGCATCAATACTGGATTAAGTTCAGATATGAGAAACTAGAAGGGTATTAAATTATCAAATACATTTGATGCAAATGTGTTTTGAATGAATGGGGGGGTTAATTCTTACCATTTAAAGCTTTTACAGAAGTGTTCTTCACCATCAGTAACTCCGCATTTGATGACTTGGAGGGCTCTTTGAAASTGAGAAGGTTGTTGTCCAAAGCAGCTTCAGCACCAGGCTGAGCAGAACTACCTTCCTTCTGCACCGTTTTACTAGGAACTGACGACATGTGGCTTTTTGATGCATTTGAAACTTGAGATTTTGATTGTGAAGCAGTTAAAAGGTTTGTGAAACTCAACTGCCTTTTGTGTATTTTCTTATGGTTAGATAGAGCCCTGGTCAAATGTCTTTTCTGCTTAGTTTTACTCTGCAAGAAAATACCAATACATACAAAACACACAAAAGAATGAAATCGTTAAATGAATACGTTGTACAGAATAGGATACAGAAGGTACTCATACACAAAGGTTTCTGCTCCCACGTCTCGTAGGACTGCTTAAAAGCAGAAGTCTGCAGACAAAGGGTGTTTGCGAGGAATGGAATCTTGCGTATACCTTGTTGGACAGGCGGGTTTGGAGCACTTTTGGTTGGAGCTTTAGTTTCACTATTCTGGCTTAAAAAGGTGGGATTGAAGGGATGTGTTTAGAAAGCCTAAAGTCTGCAGGACTTTTGTTTTGCTCATCATCCACTGTGTGGAAACAATCAGATGCAAAAAAAATAGAAAGTTATTTTTCCTACTACGGTTTCCAGGCTAGTCATTGAAGTAAAAAGACTATCTGGACTGCATAAAATTCTCTCTTCTCTCTTCAGACATTTTAAAAGTATCAGGGTGGAGTTATTTACCCAGACTAGCTAATCAAAAAGGCAATAGTGATTCAAATAGCATAAAATTACTCACTTTTGAAGGTTACTGCAAATTTTGTTTTGAGTTTGCCCACAAAAGGACTGGCAAAGAATCCATGTTGATGACTAGAGAGGAATGAAGGGAAGAGTTTAGGGCAGGTTTATACAACTTTCAGCAGCAATGGCACCAAAGATGAGTTCTTGTCTTAACACAAAACAATCCACAGGATTAACAAAGTATAAAGATGGATAAAATAAACTACAAAACACGAGTTGTTAAATTGCACAAGCCAAAAATGGTAAGCAGAAAGACGCTACACAACCGAAAACAAACTAACGTTACATGTTCTACAAACTTTAATAATCCAAAAAGCCTAACTACTACCTTCTGAAAAGACTTTTATTAAAGACAGCCGATGCCCAACTTTAGTTTATTAAGACTCACCAGGTGTTTTGTGCAGAATTAAAGAGCCTTCATTTTGTTCTTTCTTACCGTGAAACAGGCCTGCACTTCCTGGACTCTCAACAGTTTGTAAAAAAAAAAAAAAAGGCGCTACACAATTGGCAATTAAATATCCAGTACAGCCAATGGGTGTGCAGGAATACTTGCGGACAGCCAATCAGAGATTTTTGACTTGTTTCCCTGCTCTTCAGCAGGTCAGAAGATTGTTAATCAGTCATTCATTCAAACCAGATGTGTCAAATCAGGGAAACATCTAAAAATCACTGCTTTAAATGTTGACCAACACCTCAACAGTTTCTCTGAGCTTGATGAGACATTTTCAAAATTTAATATTGACTCAGTTTAATGTTTTTTAGTGTTGCCTCTGGAAGCCATTGATTCCATTTATTTGTACATAATAATTCAGATAACAGGTATTAAACAGTGATTCTCAACCCTGGTCCTCAAGGACTCCTTTCCTGCATGTTTAGATGTTTCCCTGATTTGACACAGCTGGTTTGAATGAATGAGTGATTAACAATCTTCTGAAGACCTGCTGAATAGCAGGGAAACAAGTCAAACGACTTTTGGGTGGGGAGGATTGGAGACTTCCGGCTAGGAATTGTTTGTTGGAGCGACGCGGAAAACTCAAAAACAGAAACATTGATATTGGAAAAGGCGGATTTGGCATAAACTGGTATGTGAATGGTTCGGATGGAAATGGAGATAGGAAATGAGGAAGA
>NW_013955044.1:0-2607 GCF_001266775.1 Austrofundulus limnaeus
CCCCCCCATAAAATTGCATCATTTAAGTATACATATATTACATCAATAATTGATTTTCTTTATTCATTTACATATTTTAGTAAAATTCCTGCATTTTTTAATGCAACCCCCCAACCCCCTCCCCTGCAAAAAACTTGTTATCACCCACCTGCTGTCTGTACAAAGTGGCCCGGCCTGCTGCTGTACGTGCACCTGTTGAGGAAGCAGTTGCTGGTGTGAGTGTGGATGTGGTTCAAAGGAAATGAGAAGAGTGCCCAAAAGTGGACAACCAACAATTTTTAATTGCTGGTCAATTACACCCTGTTGTAAAAAGAGAAAACATCAAAATAAGGTAAATTGATGATTTGTTTACTCTATGCTGCTATGTAGCAGACACAGTGGTGTAGGTGTTTTGGTTAGCTCCCTTACTACTACTCTTCACCTAAACTGACGGAGTCAAAAGAAAAATAAGATAAACATAGATATTTGTGCACACGCGGGACTGCAGCCGTGCAAAAGATGCACAGGCAAAGGCTGATTTGCAATTTGTCACGGGCTCATAAAAGCAGCTGCGGAGTCAACAGGAACCTGATGCTTGTGTGCGCAGTGATGGTGGAAGCTGAGCGGCAAAACTCTGCCTGAAGGAAGCGGAGGGACACCTGGTCCAAGCTCTGGGCCTGGATCATCAGGAAAATGTAGTCATCAGACTACATGACGTGTGTCTGGCTGTCAGAGGGAGCAAGTTGACACATAACACAACATCTGTGCAGCTGAGACACCTATGTACTCTACTATGGAGACATCACATCTGTGAAGTTTGGATATCTATGTACTCTAATGTGGAGACATCACACCTGTGAAGCTTGGATATCTATGTACTCTAATGCGGAGACATCACATCTGTCCAGCTGGTAAAGTAATAGTCTAGTAAAGTCAACTAATTTGTGTAACCCTTGGCTGCAGACCAGGGCATGGGGGGCGGGGGYGGATAACAGGCGGGGTTGGACGTCTGACCCCGCCCTCAACTCTAAAAGTAACCAACCCCTGATGCTAAGTACTAAAATGAACCACGCCTAATGTTTTAAGCCTCCCATTAAACTTCCCTACARGCCATGACCACACCCATTGGACGTCCGACTCCGTTTAGTTTCCTAATCCGCAGTCTGCAGCTGGGGGTACTTGACTAATTCGGGTTAAGAGTGTAAAACCTAAATAAATGTGTGTGTCCATCTCTACAGGCCCCATGGACACACTGTCCTCTGACAACTTTGTCTTCATGAGGACTTTACAAAGCTGTGGGACAGAAAGACCGTCTTCCTGTGCAGAGGGACGCAGAGACAACGATGGAGGACTTATCAACATCACATCTGTCCAGCTGGGACANAGGCTGAAACAAGAATTCTGAAAACTACAATTCAAATCTTTTCTTTTTGACATTCAAACTAACTTAACGTGATGAAAAGAGCTCAGAAGACAAGCAGAGCTGCAGAAAAGACGTGGCTGTTGTTTGACCAAGCAGACTGACGTGGTGACAGAGGAGCGTCCTCGTGTGACCTGGACATGAAGGTAGCTCTCTGCCAGACCCTGTCCTGCTGCTCCTGCATTGATCTGAGGACCTCTTTAATGATCATGCACTTTAAAAGAAGAAGTCTGAGCAACTTTCATCCTTTCTTCTGCTACCTCGTGTGCTTACTTTTATCATGTAACCGTGGCACTCTGCGCCTCCACACAACAAAGCATTACTGCTGCTGAAAGGCCCTTTGATACTCACCATAAATGCATAAAGGTGCCACAACGTCTCTACAAACTGAAACATGACGCACAGTTTACACACTGACAGCATGTATTGTAGAGAGAAATAACACTGCTGGTTGGGGTGTCTGATGTGGAGGACACTGTCCCCGTGTGGCCTGAGAGTGACTAACAGGTACAGTTTCATGACAGAGTCCTCAGATGCTCCCTGATGCATCAGCTCGGTATTTGAAGCATTTAGGATCATCTCTGATAATTTGACAGACGGATTAAAATTAAAAATAAAAAAAATGTCCTTGCCTAGTTGTACATAAAAAAATGACAAAAGCTTAGCCATTTGAAAAGAAAGAAAACTGAAGAACTGCAGCAGTAAATTTTAAGCAATCCATTTATTTATATAGCACATTTAATTCCGTCCGTCCGTTTTCTGCCGCTTAGCCAGGGTCGGGTCTCGGGGGCAGCAGCCTAAGCAGAGAGACCCAGACTCCCCTCTCCCCGGACACTTGCTCCTCTGGGGGGAATCCCAGTGGGAGTCTGAACGAACCAGTGCACTTACATCGTTCACCACTGTACAGGAGTGGTGCTGTGCTTGTGACTCACCCTTAAAGAGTAACGTACCCCAAATTTAACTTTTGTTAGCTGATAAACTGTCTAGAATGTGTCTAAAATGTTATATAGTACTGTTTCTGTGCTAATTTTGATGTTTTTGTGCGTATTTGTTCAAATCTGTAATATTTGGTCTAAAAACGTGTTTTGCTGCTCATATGGGTAGAGCAGTGGTACTGCAGGGTAATTTGCATATTGGTTAACAGCTTTCCGCGGCAAGGGCGTAACTTTAGGTCTAACATTGGGGGTGTTATGCTCTCTGTCCATTTT
>NW_013955044.1:3607-13621 GCF_001266775.1 Austrofundulus limnaeus
TATACACATTACTTTTTAACTCGAGCTGCTTTTTAGCTCACGCTGTGGTTCTGCCGGGTCACTTACTTTTATACTTGCTGTGACTCGAGGAGTCCTGACTCTCCTCGATGAGGACCTTCGCTGCTGCGTCCAGAGTTACAGTCTGAGTTTTAGACACCAGGAAAAGCATGACAAACTTCTGACTCATGATGCGCAGAGATTTGTCCTTTCTGTTGCTCCCAGCTGCAGAACAAGAGAAAATGATCATAAATGTAAATAATGACTATAAGAACCATTTGAACTTCTTAASCTTCACTACATATCCAACAAAAATTGATATTTTGGGATAAATACGTTACCATTCCCAGGGTCTCCCTCCCCCCCATCATCCTCTCGGCTCTGTCCGGTCGTCCTTGTCTCAGTGGTCAGATCCATCTGGAGGTGGTAACCCTGCTCCCGGCCTCTCCGCTGCAGCTCCTCCAGCGTCTCCTGCAGCCGCTGCCGGCCGTGCCAGGTGTAGCTGTTCTTAGCTAACCGGCCCACGATGGACAGAGACTCGAGCACGTTGACAATRTCGTAGATCCGCCGGCGCTCCACTCCTAACAAAGTGAGCCAGAAAACAAGAGTTCCTGTGAAATGTCTGTTCCAAACTGCAGCTGTGTATCTCTAGCAAACATGGAGCCACAGGTTTAAAATATCAAACATCGAGCTAGAATGAGAAAAAGGAAAACAAGAAATATGCATCTCAATATGAAAAGAGTTAAAAGCTAAATGTAGCAACAGGCTAGCCAAAAATATCAGAAAGTTGAAAAAGGCTGACCAAAAACCAAAGTAGCGAAGGGCTAGCTACAAGTAAGTAGTGGAAAAAATAGTAGCTAAAAGTAGCAAATGTCTGGCTAAAATGAGTGGGATGATAGCTAAAAGCCATACACGGCAACCTAAAAATAACAACAGCTAGCTAAGAGCCAAAAGTAGCAAAGAACAGCAGAATGGTAGCAAAAGGCTGACTAGAAGCTAAAAGTAACAAAGGGCTTAAAAGCAGCCAAATGGTAGCTAAAAGCAGCATAGCTAAAAATAGTAGTGATAGCTAAAAGTAGAACATAAAAGTAACAAAATGATGAAAGTAGCAAACAGTCAACCGAAAGCTAAAGATAGCAAAACTAGTTTAAAAGTAAAATTATCAATACAAGCTAAAGGCAGAAAAAAGTCTGGCTAAACGTAGTTGAACAGTAGCTACAAACCTATAGTTACAGTAGCAGAATGATAGCTAAAAGTAGCGCAAGGCAAGCTAAAAGATAAAAGTAGCAACACAAATATCCAAATGAGAGCTAAAAATAGCACAAGGATAGCTAAAAATAGTAGCAATATCTCAAAGTAAAACCTAAGAATAGCAAAAAGCTAAAGCTGTTAATTAGCAATATWCAATCTACTGTATAGGCAAAAAGCAGAAAAAAGGGGCTGGCTAAAAGTAGTTTAATAATAGCTAAAGTCTATTATAGTTACAAAACAGCAGCTAAAATTAGCAAAACCAAGAAAGAAGAGCAAGTAAGCTGAAGTAGATTTAAGAGAGAATATTTTGGAGGAAATGAGTAAGATATGAATGCTTTTCTTCTGGATTAATGCTCGTCACCAGCAGCTGTGTGGTCAGACCTAGTTTACCAGCTCTTACCCAGATTGTTTGCCACCTCCTCCAGTGAGATCCAGATGGAACTGTGAGGTCCGGGGTAGTCTGGATAAAGAGCCAGGAACTTCTGGCAAAGCAGACCCAAACTTTTCTGCTTCCTGCTTGGCTTTTTCTCTCCGTCTTCCTCTTCAAACTGAAAGGTGGGACAGAAGCAGGTAAATAAAAAAAAAAAACAGTATTTCAACCATAAATTCAAACCTATAATCACTACAGGAATTTTAAACGATGGCTATCTTTGATGGAGTAAACTATTAAGGACTTCTCTTGTTTACATACCCGAGAAGCATCTTCCACCTCCGGATCCTCGAGAGTGTCCGAGCTCACAGACTTATCTTTATCGTTCTCTATCGGTCTGAACAGCACCTTTTTCATCTCTCTGTCCTGCATGTCCAGACTAGCAGCACTGATCAGCATCTTCAGATTAGCCGTGGGGGTCCAGGGTTCTGCCAGGACAGTTTGTTTGATGGGGGTCAGATCGGGCGCCGAGCTTTTCTTGTTTGCCAGCAGAACGGGGACAGGCGACTCGGTTGACTTCAGCGGCGTTGATCTTCTTCTGTCTGTGTGCAYGTTTTCCTGTGAGAGAGTTTTACAKTTAGATTTATGAATTTTCATAAACTACTTTATTAAAAATGCTGTTGCCTCCAGGAAATTTAAAAAAATAACCTTTTTATTTTATTTTGTCTTAAATACTGAGTTCTAGAGTCTTTAGTGTTTTTTGTGAAACTGTTCTAAATTCTGAATAAAGTAGGGTTAATGTAGGGACTCGTACAGGTGTCACCTGTAGCTTATCAATATGGTAAATAATGTGCATTTATACAGCATATTAAGTTTTGTGATTAAAATTATGACTAAATTACCACTTTGAGTCATCAAATTTTTTATACTTTCATTCCAAATAGGCATTATTTTGAAAACAAACTAAAACAGAATTAAAACTGGTTTAATATGGCAGGCCATTTTAACTTATGAGCAGCTTCGTACGACTGTAATTACATTCTAGATATCTAAGAGTTAGTTTGGACTATACACAAATACACGTTGACTATCCTGAAWGGTAATTTAAAATATCTGCATTATCTGACTAGTCAGAAGAACAATTCAAGATTTCGGAAACATTATTACGACAAGTCAAAGTTACATGTTTCGATATCTGAATTAAAATTAAAAGAAGCCGTCCTGCTGCCACTTAGCTGTCCAAACRCTTGCCTGCAGAATTTCRCGTGGCTGAAGTGACAGACAATAAATTATCTGAATTTCTTAACTCATGTAGAGCTGCAGCTAAAAATCATATAAAAAACAAGAATTTGACTTGGACTGTGCTGACACTGCAGACCACTGAACAGCAAATTAAGCTAAGGATGAGTAATGTTAAAGTACATTAGAAACTTTCCACCTAAAAAGCTACATAAATCTGTGACGTTTTAACAAGGTAGTATAATTTAATTAAATATATATTAATTAACGAACACGCCTAGTCATAAATCAAATTCAGATATCTGGAATGTAAGTGCGGCCAATCAGATTTTATGTTAAAAGGGCCTGCCATAAAGCTGAAATGAAATGTTAAGAGCTTTTTGTTTTTGCAAAATAAAGTTTTTATTTTTAGAAAAGAAAATAAAGCCTGGAAACACAAATTGTTTTCCAAACTCCGCACACTGTTAAAGATCTGACGTGGATGTTAGACYTTTGCACACACAAATAAAGAAAACCCACTTTTTGTTCACTTTGACCTTCATCTTCCTCTGGCTGCACTGAGAAACTTTTCCTCGGACTTGTGAGGTCTTCCAGCGCCAGACATTCCACTTCCATTTGGGAAAACCTGCAGTCAAAAAAATAAATAAACAATGTACAAATAAATCAGAGGGGGAATAATTGGAGGTAAAGCTGAGCAGGAACAATAGGGTGTGATGGTATTCGGGTTAGCATTAAATCTCACTCGGTGGTCAGATGAATTTGGCGCAAATAACTTTGGCTAACTAGCACTTAGCAGCTARCTACATTACTCAGATGCTGCTTCGACCTGCCGAGATATGGTTMATAAATGTGACAGGTTGTCAACTGTATGGCAATATTACACTGCTATAAATAAAGGTTAACTAAAGTTATAACGCGTCCWGTTACTATTACTACCCGGCAGACGGAGAGTTCACTCACAGTAACCTAATTACCTCATCCACCTAGCTGTAAATTAGCCTTTTAAATGCGTTTTTGTAGCTTATTAACAATCAATAAAGCTAATTCATCTTTAATAGGTTGCTTAGCCTCGATTAGTAGCTTAGATTACCTTAATACCAGTACTAGTTTATACAGAAAGATGGTAAAATAAGAGGTAAAACAGATATATTTACCTTTACAGCTGTTGAATGAATGAATGAAATATTCCAATGTGGCTCAGCTTTACAGACTTATCACTACGTATCGTCTTCAGCCCAACATAGCAGCTTTTTCCCTCGTCAAAAGTAGCGGGTAGCTCCACTCAGCTTATATCAATACTCCTGTCATAAGGGACAGTCTGTCCAGGGACACTTCAGCAACACCCGCTCAAGCTTGTTTTCTGGCGCTCTGAGGCAGCTGGATCCCTTCCGCCAATCAAAACCCTGCTTATTAGTGTCGTCACACAGCAACAACCAATCAGCGCCACCTTAATCTTGTTTCTACCACGCCTCCATAATGCTGGCGGGGCAGCCGGCGCGCTCTGTTCAAAGATATGTGAATGAGAAAAGAGGTCTCACTCCAAAGCTAATTTCACACGAATCATATATTATTTTGTTTAGCATCAGACCTTGACTAATTCAGAATGATTTTGGTATCAATTCAAATTATATAAGTTATTTAACCTAATTCTATGGCATGAAGTCTTAATTAATCACTTTTCAGCCATCAGTGATTGTAAGGAATGATAATGTAAAACCTAGAAGTGAGTAAGTCCTCTTTTTTAAAGACGATCTTTGACTTTCAGCCGAAAAAATTGGGCTTCACCGCTGCATCTCTCCCGCGGTGCCACTATTGTTTCTTGGTATACAAAGGCCTCTGATAACGCCTTTAACCTAATCACCAATGCTTTTACCTCCGGGGGGGTTGCTGTAATTAGCTCTGCACCTGAAAGATGGACAGATGGATTGCGATAGTTACAGGTGGGCTTTGAATGGCGCCATCAGTACCTGAACCATAGCGCGAAAAGTTGTGGTGGGACAAAACAGGGTTTGCAGGTCTTGTCCCGCCCTACATGCAAACGGTTTGTCTGGGGGCGAGCCCCTGAAGGTTTGCATAACAGGCCTGAATACACAGAACCCGCAGTCAAACACTACACGAATCAGAGCCAGTGCAAATTAAAACACCAGATTACATTCACAAGACAGTGATTAGAAAAGCATGGTCTAAAAATAAATCATAGTGTTTCTGTTTTTTAATCTGCATTTTCCTGTACGTTTTGCCATCAAAATCTGCAGACTTAACTAGTGTCCCTCAATAAATTAATAGTATTTCTATTTTACGATTTTCAATTTCAGTTGGACCATTTCACCCACTAACAGTTTAAGTGCTCATATTGTTAGGCAGATGGGTGTTGTGACTTGTATTTTGCAACTTTTATACAATTTTTATACTAATTGTATACAAAATACAAATATAGCTTTTGCATCAAAAAGAGAAAATAAGTAGGTCCTCTGGATGGKTTCTTCTTTAGTGAAACGTTTCGTCTCTCCTCCAAGAGACCTTCAGTCTGATGAGTTTCAGGTGAACTCAGCCTTATAAGCACTGCCTCCACATGGACAAACAGGTTAGTCACATGGGGCCATTGCTTAACAATAGGCTTGATTAGCTCTATTGTTCAATGAGGGTCATGTGCCCCATCACCTGACATATTGGTTTGGATGCTGTGGTTCTTAGGTGTTGTGTTTTGTATATGTAGTGAGTGCAGGCGGGGCTCGTTTTTGTCTTTTTCCCCTCTGTGTTGGGTATCGTTGGGGCCCTGATTCACACCTTTTGCTCACAGGGGGCTGAGTCATACTTGCAATAACAGCGTTGTAGGAGGAGGACAACTGGACACAAAGGCCTCCACCTCTTTTTAATGGTGGACGTTTTTTCTGGCTTCCTTTACCCCTCTCTCAAACCAACGCTCCTCTCTATCAAGGATGAGAACATCTTCATCCCTGAAAGAGTGACCGCTGGCCTGTAGATGAGTGTAAACTGCAGAGTCCTGGCCCAACGAAGTAGCTCTTCTGTGCTGGCTCAGTCTTTTGAACAGTGGCTGTTTTGTTTCCCCCAATGTATAATTGATCACAGTCCTCCTAGGGGTGTAAGAAAATATTGATACACTGAAATATCGCGATATTTCATTTCCCGATACTGTATCGATATTCTAAAGCCCTGTATCGATTTTTAATTAAGGTTTAAAATGTCAACCTTCTTGCCAACCATTCATTTTTATGTTGTAGTTCAGCCTCTGACCACTAGTTGGCAGCAGTGAGCCAGCCATTTGGCTCCTCTACCTCTCGAGCGCCAGAGAGTAAGGGTAGCATTAGCATTGTAAGTAAACATTAGCTTTTCTTTTTTCCTTTTTTTTCCAGTAAGAAGTTTTTATTTAATAGAATTTTTGGACAAAAAAATCGCAATGTATCGCAACATATTGCCTTGCTTACAGTATCGCAATATATCGGGATATATCGTATCGTGACCCCTCTGTTATGATATGTATCGTATCGCCAAATTCTTGCCAATACACAGCCCTAAGTCCTCCTGACACTTAACAGCATATAGCTTTTGCATCATTTAATCCAGCCTTTTAGTGCCTTTATGTCATTTTAGCCACTCAGGTTCTAGCTATTTCTTATTTCAGCTAGCTTTTTATTCTGTCTAATCTTTTGATACATAAAACGTTTTTGCCAACCTTTAGATATTTTTGGTTATTTTTAAATTTCTATTAGTTTTTATGTAACATTTTATACTTTTAGCTCATATATAGCTACAATATTACTTTCAGCTAACATTTTGATAATGTTAGCGTTTTAGCTAGTTTATGTCTGCTTTTAGCCAGTGTTTTGCTACTTTGGGCTAAACCTTTATTACCCTCTCATTAGTGTTTTGCCACATTTAGCAAAACATTTGCTACTTTTAGATACTGTTTTGCTACCTGTAACGTTTTAGTCATTTGCCATTTTTAGCTTTTAGCTAGCCTTTTGCTACTTTTAGATACTATTTTGCTACCTTTAACATTTTAGCTTTTTGCTACATTGAGCTTTTAGCTAGAATGTTGCTACTTTAAGCAAAAATTCTGTAACTTTTTTAAGCAATGTTTTACCACTTAGCTAGCTTTCTGCTACTTGTGGCTGCCCGATTCGTTACGGAAGCACGATCCATACGTTTGTTTTTAGCATAGCATTTCGCTAGACTTAAGATAGAATTCATTCGTTTTGAGTCTTTCATCACCTGCAATGTTTCATAGAAAAGGCAACGTTTGCAAAAAATGTAGATTTTTATTCCAGGTAAAAAATAAAATGAATATAATATGAATTATAACATGATTGTCTAGAAAATACTCGGCAAGTCAGTATAAATACATATGTATACATTGTAAATCTATGTATACAATATTAAACTGTTTTCAGAGTATAATTTAACTCACCTTTATAATTAACATAAGGAAATAATTATTTTCAGTATTTTTTTTCTAAATCGAGTGCTTACCAGAAGTCTGTCATTTAGTGCATATGCAAATGAGCTGTGTTTCCTTTGGCGCATGCACAAATGAGCTGAMWRTACAGATTGTGCTTCCGCAACAGATTGGGCAGCCACACTACTGTTTGATACTACTTTGACACCTTTAGTGTTTTAGCCAATGCTACAGTATGCATTAGTTTTATATATATATATATATATATATATATATATATATATATATATATATATATATATATATACAACCCCTGGCAAAAAGTATGGAATCACCAGTCTTGGATGAGCACTCATTCAGACATTTCATTCTGTAAAACAAACTCAGATCAAAAACATGATACAATAATAAGGTCATTCCAAAGTGCAACTTATTGGCTTTCAGGAACACTCAAAGGAATGAAGAGAAAACATTGTGGAAATCAGTGAATTTTACTTTTATTGACCAAGCACAGGGGGAAAAATTGGAATCACTCAATTCTGAGGAGAAACGTATGGAATCACTTTCTCTAAATGGACACCTGCCTCAGATTAGATCTGCTTGTTAGTCTGCAGTTAAAAACACCTGCAGTCATGACACATTGGAGGGCTGCTGGATGACGTGGAGTGGCAAGAACCATGGCTCCAACAAGAGAAATGTCTCTTGAAACAAAAGAGAGGATTGTGAAATTTCTTGAAGAAGGTAACTCTTCACGCATGGTTGCTAAAGATGTGGGCTATTTACAGTCAGCTGTATCCAAGATATGGACCAAATACAAACAGCATGGAATGGTTGTTAAAGCCAAGCATACTGGTAGACCAAGAAAGACATCAAAGTGTCAAGACAAACAACTTAAGGCCATTTGTCTTGAAAACTGAAAAAGTACAACTAAACAGATGAAGCATAAATGGGAAGAAGCTGGAGCCAATGTATTTGACCGAACCATAAGAAATCGCCTAAAGGAAATGGGATTTCAATACAGGAAAGCTAAAAGAAAACCATCATTGACACCTAAACAAAAAAGAACAAGACAGTAATGGGCTAAGGAGAGGCAATCATGGACTGTGGATGACTGGATGAAAGTTATCTTCAGTGATGAGTCAAGAATCTGCATTGGACAAGGTGATGATGCTGGAACTTTTTTTTGGTGCCGTTCCAGTGAGATWTATGAAGAGGACTGCCTGAAGAAAACAACCAAATTTCCACAGTCCTTTATGATATGGGGCTTCATGTCAGGCAAAGGCACTGGGGAGATGACTGTGGTTATTTCTTCTATCAATGCACAAGTTTACATTGATATTTTGGACAGTTTTCTTGTCCCTTCAATTGAACAGATGTTTGGAGGTGATGAAATCATTTTCCAAGATGACAATGCATCGTGCCATAGGGCAAAAACAGTGAAGCGATTCCTTGGAGAAAGACACATTCAGTCGATGTCATGGCCTGCAAATAGTCCAGATCTCCTACACCTTCATTTACACCAGAGCAGAGTCCCTCTCAGAGTCTCAGAGAGTTTGACCTTCTGGAACATCTGTTCATGGTCATGGAGGACAACCAGCCGCACAGAGAGGAGAGTCTCAGTTCATCAGAGAGCTTCATCAGCTTCATTGACATCCACACTCCCCAGGAGCTGAGAGACATCCCCCTCATCATAACATCTGATGAGAAGCCCCGCTCTGGGACAGCTCCACCTCCATTTACACCAGAGCAGAGTCCCTCTCAGAGTCTCAGAGAGTTTGAGCTTCTGGAGCATCTGTTCATGGAGGACTACCAGCCGCTCAGAGAGGACAGTCTCAGTTCCTCAGACAGCTTCATCAGCTCCTTTGACATCCACACTCCCCAGGAGCTGAGAGCCATCCCCCTCATCACAACACCTGATGAGGAGCCYYYCWCTGAGCCAGCTCCACCTCCAACACCAGCTCCACCGCCCAGGAGGAGGTCTCGCATCCCTGTGAGCGTCCGACGCCTCCTCAAAAGACTTGGTAAGTTCTTCAACTCTGTTGCTCCAGTTCCTGGACCCGCTGCAGCTGTGGAGCCTTATTCACACCTAAGGAGAGTCTGTCTCTGGACCACCAGCATCTCGGAGGAGACAACTGGTAAAAGGAAGTGGAGGGACACCTGGTCCAAGCTCTGGCCCAGGAACACCTGGAAGAAATAGTTCATAGACATCTCACCACATCTGTCCAGCTGAGACATCCATGTACTCTACTGTTGAGACATCACATCACACCACATCTGTCCAGCTGGGACATCTATGTACTCTAATGTGAAGACATCTCATCACATCTGTCCAGCTGGGACATCTATGTACTCTAATCTGGAAACATCTCATCACATCTGTCCAGCTGGGACATCTATGTACTCTAATCTGGAAATATCTCATCACATCTGTCCAGCTGGGACATCCATGTCCAAAGGGCACACCACCCCACAGCCAGTGGGGGGTCCAGGATCCATCTTGACAGATCAGCAGGTCCTGCTGACAGTTCTGTTCAACACTGGACTGAGGTAAGGTCAACACACTGAATGAAACGCTACAAAGACCTGTCGAAGCTGCAGAGACTGACAGGACTGTGTTTGTCTGTGTCCTTCCTCAGCCACCTGAGTCCAGCGGTGAGGACCAGCACTGCTCAGCAGCTCCACCCGCTGAGATGGGAGCCGATGCAGTTCTGACATCAGGACCTGGTTTCACCTCAGGCTT
>NW_013955045.1:0-2106 GCF_001266775.1 Austrofundulus limnaeus
GTCCCTCTGTCTCTCTCTGTCCCTCTGTCCCTCTGTCTCTCTCTGTCTCTCTCTGTCCCTCTGTCTCTCTCTGTCTCTCTGTCCCTCTGTCTCTCTCTGTCCCTCTGTCTCTCTCTGTCTCTCTCTGTCCCTCTGTCTCTCTCTGTCCCTCTGTCCCTCTGTCTCTCTCTGTCTCTCTCTGTCCCTCTGTCTCTCTCTGTCTCTCTGTCCCTCTGTCTCTCTCTGTCCCTCTGTCTCTCTCTGTCTCTCTCTGTCCCTCTGTCTCTCTCTGTCCCTCTGTCCCTCTGTCTCTCTCTGTCTCTCTCTGTCCCTCTGTCTCTCTCTGTCTCTCTGTCCCTCTGTCTCCCTCTGTCCCTCTGTCTCTCTCTGTCTCTCTCTGTCCCTCTGTCTCTCTCTGTCCCTCTGTCCCTCTGTCTCTCTCTGTCTCTCTCTGTCCCTCTGTCTCTCTCTGTCCCTCTGTCTCTCTCTGTCCCTCTGTCTCTCTCTGTCTCTCTGTCCCTCTGTCCCTCTGTCTCTCTCTGTCCCTCTCTGTCTCTCTGTCTCTGTCTCACAGCAGGAGGCGGCAGCAGCAGCGTGGTGGCAGCGATCAGGCAGGACACTACCAGATGGGACAGAGTGAGTCTCTCAGCCAATCACAGCCAGCCTTACAGATGGACCAATGAGAGGTCAGGATCTTGGTCAGGATGTATTCTGATGATGATGTCATGTTGTCATAGCAATGAAGGTCTACATCGACCCGTTCACCTATGAGGACCCTAACCAGGCTGTGAGGGAGTTCACCAAGGAGATTGATGCCTCCTTTGTTAAGATAGAGGAAGTGATCGGAGCAGGTGACCACACCTGTACACCTGTCCACCTGTCTAACTATACACCTGTACACCTGTCTAACTATACACCTGTACACCTGTCTAACTATACACCTGTACACTTGTCCATCTGTCTAAATATACACCTGTCCACCTGTCTAACTATACACCTGTACACCTGTCTAATTATACAGTATATCTGTCCATCTGTCCAACTATACACCTGTCCATCTGTCCAACTATACACCTGTACACTTGTCCATCTGTATAACTATACACCTGTCCACCTGTCTAACTATACACCTGTACACTTGTCCATCTGTATAACTATACACCTGTCCACCTGTCCAACTATACACCTGTACAACAGTCTAATTATATACCTGTCCATCTGTCCAACTATACACCTGTACACACCTGTACACCTCTCCAACTATACACCTGTCCAACTATACACCTGTACAACTGTCTAATTATATACCTGTCCATCTGTCCAACTATACACCTGTCCAACTATACACCTGTACAACTGTCTAATTATATATCTGTCCATCTGTCCAACTATACACCTGTACACACCTGTACACCTGTCCAACTATATACCTGTCCAACTATACACCTGTACAACTGTCTAATTATATATCTGTCCATCTGTCCAACTATACACCTGTCCACCTGTCTAACTATACACCTGTACACTTGTCCATCTGTATAACTATACACCTGTCCACCTGTCTAACTATACACCTGTACACTTGTCCATCTGTATAACTATACACCTGTCCACCTGTCTAACTATACACCTGTACACCTGTCTAACTATACACCTGTACACCTGTCTAATTATACAGTATATCTGTCCATCTGTCCAACTATACACCTGTCCACCTGTCTAACTATACACCTGTACACCTGTCTAATTATACAGTATATCTGTCCATCTGTCCAACTATACACCTGTCCACCTGTCTAACTATACACCTGTACACCTGTCTAACTATACACCTGTACACCTGTCTAACTATACACATGTCCACCTGTCTAACTATACACCTGTACACCTGTCTAACTATACACCTGTACACCTGTCTAACTATACACATGTCCACCTGTCTAACTATACACCTGTCTAATTATACAGTATATCTGTCCATCTGTCCAACTATACACCTGTACACTTGTCCATCTGTATAACTATACACCTGTCCACCTGTCTAACTATACACCTGTCCACCTGTCTAACTATACACCTGTACACCTGTCTAACTATACACCTGTACACCTGTCTAACTATACACCT
>NW_013955045.1:3106-4055 GCF_001266775.1 Austrofundulus limnaeus
ACTATACACCTGTCCACCTGTCTAACTATACACCTGTACACCTGTCTAACTGTCCAACTATACACCTGTCCAACTATACACCTGTACAACTGTCTAATTATATACCTGTCCATCTGTCCAACTATACACCTGTACACACCTGTACACCTGTCCAACTATATACCTGTCCAACTATACACCTGTCCATCTGTCCAACTATACACCTGTCCACCTGTCTAACTATACACCTGCACACCTGTACAACTGTCTAATTATATACCTGTCCCTCTATCCAACTATACACCTGTCCACCTGTAAACCTGTCAAACTGTCCAACTATATACCTGTCCACCTGTAACTCTGTACACCTGTGCAACTACATACCTGTCCACCTGTAAATGTTTACACCTGTCCAACTATATGCTTGTACACCTGTAACTGTACACCTGTCCAACTATTCACCTGTCCAACTATACACCTGGCTACCTGTCCAACTATACACCTGTCCACATGTCTAACTATACACCTGTACACTTGGCTACCTGTCCAACTATACACCTGTCCACCTGTCCAACTATACACCTGTCCACCTGTCTAACTATACACCTGTCCAACTGTCTAATTATATACCTGTCCGTCTGTCCAACTATACACCTGTACACTTGGCTACCTGTCCAACTATACACCTGTACACCTGTCCAACTATACACCTGTCCACCTGTCTAATTATATACCTGTCCATCTGTCCAAATATACACCTGTACACCTGTCTAACTATACACCTGGACACCTGTCTACCTGTCCAAATATACACCTGTACACCTGTCTAACTATACACCTGTCCAACTGTAACTCTGTACACCTGTCCATCAGTCCATCTGTCCAACTATACACCTGTCCACCTGTAAAATTATATACCTGTCCACCTGTCTAACTATACACCTGTCCAACTGTCTAATTATATACCTGT
>NW_013955045.1:5817-9688 GCF_001266775.1 Austrofundulus limnaeus
AGGCAAGATAAAAGAGAAGAAGTTGTTCCACTTTTCTTGTGACAGTCATTATATGATTTAACAAATGCATAAATATTCTTAGTTAAACAACAATATGAATCACGAACAGAAAAGATTGTTCCGTCCATTATCTGATTAAGAGAACTGATAAATTCTTCTAGGTTGAAATGACCTGTCATGGCCTAAATAGAGTTCAGTGTGTGACAGAGTTCCTGTCCTCTCAGTAGGCCTGTCCGAGGCCTGCTTTGAGGCAGTAAATCTTGTTTCTTCACTCGAGGTTACCCCTACACAGTTCTGCCTCTTGGTGTAGGATTATTTTATATATAGTCTTGATTTACTCTTAGCTACCACCAAACCAAATTTCACCTCAATATGTCTAAAAATGGTTGAGTTGTTGCAGTTTTAAATTAGCTCTGGCGGCCATCTTTAATTTTTATTTATCATTCAGAGTTTGTTGAAGCTTGTTCCTGGCTACTACTGTACCAGTTTTYATCATTATAAGTCCTAAATTGTCTGAATTAGAGCCTTTTTTATTAGCGTTAGTGGTTATGGAATGGTATGGTTAGTGGGGATGGATATAAAATATATACAAGCAGAGGCCTCCTAAGTGGACCCATTGCTGTCCCCATAAAGACATMTATCCATGCATCCRTCTTCTTCAGCTTATCCGTAGTCTGGTCACGGAGGCAACAGGTCCAAGAGAGAAGCCCAGACATCCCTCTCCCCAGCGACACTTTCCAGCWCATCCTAGGGAACCCCGAGGCGTTCCCAGCCCAGAGAGGATWCATAGTYCCTCCAGCKTGTCCTGGGTCTTCCCCAGGACCTCCTCCCAGTGGGATGTGCCTGGAACACCTCTAAAGGGAGGCGTCCAGGAGGCATCCTAATCAGATGCCCGWACMACCTCAACTGACTCTTCTCGATGTGGAGGAGCAGCGGCTCTACTCTGAGCCCCCCTGGATGACGGAGTTCCTCACCCTTTCTCTAAGGCTGAGCCCAGCCACCCTACGAAGAAGCTCATTTTGGCAGCCAGTATCCAGGATCTTGTTCTTTCGGTCATGATCCACACCTCATGACCCCAGGAGAGGGTTGGAATGAAGACAGACCAGTAAATCGAGAGCTTTGCCTTTTGACTCAGCTCTTTCTTCACCATGACTGACCGAAGCAATGCCCCCATTACTGAGGATAAGGCCCCAATCTGTCGATCCATCTTCGGCTCCATCCTACCATCACTCATGAATAAGATACCCAGGTACTGAAACTCCTCCACTTGAGGCAAAGACTCTCCTCCGACCCGGAGGGGGCATTCCACCTTTTTCCAGTTGAGAACCATGGCCTCAGACTTAGAGGAACTGGCTTTCATCCCAGCCACTTCACACTCGGCTGCGAACCACCCCAGTGCATGCTGAAGGTCTTGGTTTGAAGACGCCAACAGAACCACATCATCTGCTTACAGCAGAGACGAGGCCCTGTGGTTCCCAAACCAGACACTGTCCTCTCCACGACTGCACTTTGAGATCCTGTCCATAAACACTACAAACAGGATCAGAGACAAGAGACATCCCTGGCGGAGTCCAACACGCGCTGAGAACAAGCTCAACTTTGTGCCAAGAATGCAAATACAGCTCCTGCTTTGGTTATACAGGGACTGGATTGCTCTTAGTAGCAACCCAGACACTCCATACTCCTGCAGCACCCCCCACAGAGTGCCTCAAGGAACACGGTCATAAGCCTTCTCCAAGTCCAAAAAACACATATAGACCAGAGAAGCAAACTCCCATGACTCCCTTAGCAACTCTGCAAGGGTAAAGATCTGGTCCACTGTTCCACGTCCACGACGAAAGCCACACGGCTTCTCTTGAATCTGAGGTTCAACAATCAATTGGAGCCTCCATTCCAACACGCTGGAGTAAACTTTCTCGGTGAGGGTGCGAAGTGTGATCCCACGACAGTTAGAACAAACTCTCCGGTCCCCTTTTTAAAAATGGGAACCACCACCCCGTTCTGCCACTCCACAGGAGTTGTCCCAGTCCTCCATGACGTTGAAGAGATGTGTCAACCATGACAGCCCCACAACATCCAGAGTCTTCAGCATCTCTTCAGCAAATCTCATCCACCCCTGGCGCCCTGCCACCAAGGAGCTTTTTGACTACCTCGGTGACCACTGCCATGGTAATGGACTTCACCTTCTTCAGACTCTGCCTCCTCAAAGATGGAAATGGATGGTGGATTCAGGAGATCCTCAAAGTGTTCCTTCCACTGCCCAATGATATCCTGAGTCCTGGTCAGCAGCTCCCCACCCAAACCAAGTACAGCCTGGGACAGGAAACGCTTTCCTTTTCTGAGTCGTCGAACGGTTTGCCAGAACCTCCTCGAGGCCAACCGAAAGTCCTTCTCCATGGCCTCCCCGAATTCCTCCCACGCCCGAGTTTTTGCATCTGCAACAACGGAAGCTGCAACCCTCTTTGCCACCCTGTACCTGTCAGCTGCTTCAGGAGTCCTCTGGGAAAGCCAAGTCCTGAAGTTCTCCTTCTTTAGCCTGACGGCCTCCATCACCGCTGGTGTCCACCAGTGGGTCATTTGGTTGCCACCGCGACAGGCACTGATGACCTTCAGGCCACAACTCCTGGAAGCTGCATTTGCAATGGAGGCCCTAAACATGGCCCATTCATATTCCATGTCCCCTACCTCCCCCGGGACATGGAAAAACTCTCCCTARGTGTGAGTTGAAGATCATACGGACAGGGGACTCTGCCAAASGTTCCCAGTTCACCCTCACTATACGTTTGAATTTACCAGGTCTGTCCAGCAGCCTCCCCTGCCACCGGATCCAACTCACCACCAGGTGGTGATCAGTTGACAGCTCTGCCCCTCTTTTCACTCAAGTGTCCAAGACATAGGTCTGCAGGTCCAATGACACGATTACAAAATCGTTCATTGACCTTTGGCCTAAGGTGGCCTGGTACCAAGTACACTTATGGACCACCCTATGCTCAAACGTGGTGTTGGTTATGGACAACCCGTGCCAACAACAGAACACTGTTTGGGTTCAGATYAGGGAGGCCGTTCCTCCCAATCACCCCCTTCCAGATAACTTTGTCATTGCCTACCTGGGCATTGAAGTCACCCAGCAGAACGAGGGAGTCTCCTGATGGGACCCCTTCCAGGACACCATCCAAGGACTCCAAAAAGGCCAGGTAATCTGAACTGATGTTTGGTGCATAAGCACAAACAACAGTCAGAACTGTCCCTCCTGCAGCACGAAACCGCAGAGAGGCAACCCTCTCATCCACTGGAGTGAACTCCAACACCGAGGCACACAGCTGAGGGCTTGTGAGTATCCCCACGCCTGCGTGTCGCCTCTCTCCCTAGGCAACTCTRAGTAGGAGAGAGTCCAGCCCTTCTCCAGGAGTTGGGTTCCAGAGCCCAAGTTGTGAGTTGAGGTGAGCCCAATTATATCTAGCTGGTAACGCTCAACCTCCCACAAGCCGCCCGTGTACTTAAGTGTTTTCCTTGACAGAGAGATGAGAGCTTTCCAAACCTTAGATTTGGGCTGTTAATCAGTTCCCGTGCCTGTCTACAGTCCGTCAGCTCCCTCCAGCGGATTGAGCATTGACGTCTAATCCAGGCCTGTAGGGCAGTCCTACAGACTGTTATTGAGGTACCTACAACAGGCTCTGAAACTTTGAAGTGGTCCTGAGGTAGTCAGCTCTCTCGTTACCATAAATGCCAGTATGTCCTGGTATCCATTGAACAGTAACAGTAGTAGGTATTTGTGCTCTCGCTATGGTTGTATAAAATCAGCACCCCTGCACTTACTGACCCCTTCAGAAGGGATCCATCTGTAAAACAGTAGAAATGATTGGGACACATG
>NW_013955045.1:10695-12073 GCF_001266775.1 Austrofundulus limnaeus
ATATATTTACTGAGAAAAATGGTGACGTGTTCAGTACTTATTTTACCCGGTGTATAATTCAGGTATCTTTTGGTGTATACAACAATAATGTTTCATCAGTTGTGTTCCAAGCCTGTTTCTTGTGAAACTTGTTGGAAAAAAAATGTTTTAAAAGATAGTGTCCAATCTGTAGCTGAATATTTTCAGTCATTTTTTTGCTGAGGTTAGTTATGGTGGCCATCTTGAATGACTAAAAGTTCATCTGTTGAGATATTTTACTAACACAACATACAGTTGAACACACACATGCAGAGACAAAAGCAGCAGGTGAATATATATGTTGTTATGACTACTCATTGTCGGTTCTCTGACTTGGTTTCATACAGAAACTTTGTGTTTTTTGGGGCTCATTTATTCCAGGAGTGTCAGAAGGCTAATGTCACGTTTTTGTTCTGATTCTATGTGTGAATATGCAGCGCACTGATTGGCAGAAACATGGACAAAGGCCCTGTCCCAATACCTGCGCTCCCACCCTCACTCTCTTGTGCACTTCAAATGCACGTTCATGTTGAAGGGTTTGAGTGCGTAGTGTGTCCCACATTCTCCACATCCGCCCTTAGCCCCGCCCATTTTATGTACTATTTCCACCCTTCCGAGTAGTCTGCACTTTTGCGGACTTCGGTGAAGTGTATTACCCACAATTCATTGCTGCACGTGACGTCTGGAATTAAAACGCGGACCGCAGAAGATGAAAATCAATATTTATGGAAGGATGGGTCATGGAAAAACAAATTTGGGCCATTATTTGTTTGATAAATGATAAAGTAGATTTATTAAAATATGATGAATTTAGTATTAAATATAAAATAGTTTGTACCTCTGAGGATTACAGAAATGGGATTAATATAATCAATTTAGATTCAACTCTAATCCTGTGATTGTGTAAAATAATTATCAATGATTTAAATTTTGTGGACAAAAGATGTAATAACCTCATTTAGAGATATTAATTAATGAAATGTATCCTGGATCCTCTACATCAGGACGGTCCAAATGTTTTTAGTGAGGGTCAAATACAGAACAACAAACAAAGGGTGGGCCACACACTACAAGTGACACATTGATACAACAATAATGTGTGTTTCTAACTCATCTGTGTGAAGAGGGGGTTGTTAACTGTTAACTGTCCTTCACACCATTTTCTGTAAACTGATGAAAACATAACTGGATCAGTTTTACTGTAATAATGACAAACATGCACACAGGTGGATCATACAGCACATCCAGGCTCTGTTACCTTGGTGCACACCAGCCATTACCTTGGTGCACACCAACCATTACCTTGGTGCACACCAACCATTACCTTGGTGCACACCAACCATTACCTTGGTGCACACCA
>NW_013955045.1:13073-14599 GCF_001266775.1 Austrofundulus limnaeus
ACCACTACCTTGGTGCACACCAACCACTACCTTGGTGCACACCAACCACTACCTTGGTGCACACCAACCATTACCTTGGTGCACACCAACCACTACCTTGGTGCACACCAACCACTACCTTGGTGCACACCAACCATTACCTTGGTGCACACCAACCATTACCTTGGTGCACACCAGCCATTACCTTGGTGCACACCAGCCATTACCTTGGTGCACACCAACCATTACCTTGGTGCGCACCAACCATTACCTTGGTGCACACCAACCATTACCTTGGTGCGCACCAACCATTACCTTGGTGCACACCAACCATTACCTTGGTGCGCACCAACCATTACCTTGGTGCACACCAACCATTACCTTGGTGCACACCAACCATTACCTTAGTGCACACAACCATTACCTTGGTGCACACCAACCAGGCCTTCCCTTTGCTCTCGCCCATCATGGCCGGACCTCCACCTGTTGTTGCTCCACAGAGCTTGTCCCATTGAAGGCCCATATTTTCAGCTGACTCTGACACAAATATGTTTTCCTGTCGTTGTGCCTTTTAGGCTCATCTTATCAAACAGCTCCTCCATTCAGCAAAAATTATCATCTACTCCCCACAAAACAAGTAACAGTTGTGTGGTGTCTGTGCTCTCATCTCATGCTGTTGAGTAAAAACCAAAACTACAAGTTTTGTCTCCCAGCTGAAGTTCAAGTTAGCCGACAAGTCCTCAAGTCTCTGCTGCCATTAAGTTGACTTCCTGTTGGTTCAGCACCAGTGTACCAGCTGTGGCTCTGATGTTTGGTGTCATGATGCTGATGGACTTTATGTTCTTTCATCACAGAAACATCTTCATTGCAGATCAAACAGACACACTTTCTGTTGGTTTGTTTGAAAAAATACTGATTTTCCCACCGTGTTTGAGGTCTCCTACACTCACTTCCTATTTTTCATTTCTTCAGCACCGCCAGTTCTGGAGACTGGAACAGAACTCACGGTCATTTCTGGACACTGGAATGGAGTGTTGTARTCACAAAAAGTTCCTCCTCTTCTCCTCTTCTCTATGATTTAGTTTCTGAGGCTTCATCTAGTGTTGAAACTGAGAAGTGCAACAGAGTTGAGCTCGAGCTTCTTGTGTGGGTTATATTCAGTTATAGTTTCAGAATTTGATATGGGCCAATGAAAACTGGACTGCGAGCCGCAGTTTGGACACCCCTGCTCTAGAACATTTTGAATATGTGCATATGTATGTACATACACTATATATATATATATGTGTGTGTATATATGTATATTGTCTCGTGGTTTCTTTAAATACATTATATTCCACACATCTTCTAATCTCTCAGTCTTTTCCATTACATTTCACTTTCTCTTACCTTTTCTTCKTAAAAAAGCCACTGATGATGAAGAAGCTAAGAAACTAATATTCACACATTCAGTTCTGCTTTCTACTGAAGTGGAAAAAATAATTCAACAAACAAGAAATTTGATCAGTTAGAACTAAATTTTTGAAATTTCCAATCCTTCCTAAAGT
>NW_013955045.1:15599-18378 GCF_001266775.1 Austrofundulus limnaeus
ACATGCAGCAGGGAATGTAAAAACAGAGGAGGCGGTCTTAAGAAAAGCGGCACCGCCCCTGCTTCTCTCCTATTGGCTGAGGTCTAGTTTACAGGAAGTAAACTCTGAGCACGATTCTGCATGTCTGGATGGGAGGAAAATGGCGTCTTGGTCGAGGCGTTCTGTGTGGGATGTTTTAGGAGAGGCAGCCAGCAGGTTGGATGAGATGGCTGTAAGTTTATTATTTCTGTTCGTCATTTTAAATTATATCGGCCTACCTGCTGATTTTTAATGTGTGTCTTTTTCTCTCATTTAGCGTYGAGTTCTTCTCAGCAGTCTCCTAACAACCCAGATTCATCGGGCCCAATAAGGACTGCATGTAATTTACTGACTGTGCATCAGAGAATAACTCTTCTTTAACATGCTGATCACAGTCTTTGACCTCACAGGAAGGGTTGAACCACTTCAGGTTTTTAAAGTCCATGTCAACATGAGAAAAGACGAGTCGACAGTGACTAGTCGTTGTGATGTCATAGGCAGGTGCACCTGCAGGATTTTATCAGAGGGTTCGCACAAAACCATCACTGCACCTGTCTCACACACAGGCCACATGTGTGCGGTGTGCGTGGCACACAAAAACAACAACATGGCACCACATTCCTAACAACCAGGTCCTGACTGATYGACACAAGGCCACATGAGCACAATGTGCATCACATGTAGCTGAAACACAGCACATCTGTGATCTGTCACACACAACGCAACACACACAGACCCACTCTTGACTCGGTCACCTTACAGTAGGGATGCTACCGAAACCCGGTGTTTTTTCAGGACCGGTTCCACGTACCGGATCAATAAGCTCCAGAAATAACGGTGCCATTAGTGGTGTCAGAATAGTGTGGACACGGTGCATGCTGTGTTGTTTGCCCCCCCGCCAACCTGTTTCCTCTGAGCACACCTCAACAGGAAGGGGAGGGGCTGTTAGCAACACGCTACCTGCATGCGCAGAAAAAGACGAGCCTGATTCGTTCAGCGCGGTGTTTACAGCAGGAAGCTAGTTATCAGCATGTTGATTGTGAAGTTGCTGCACAGTCAGAGCTGATTTAATAACTATCTAACCTGCCTCTGATGCAGCTTTTATTTGGAACGCAGCGTCATCATGTTTAAACTAAAGTAACTTTAGCATCGACCGCTCCACGTCACTATTTCATATATTTATTTGTGGATTATCAGTCACCAAGGACATGGACGATTAAAAGAAAGAAAACAAAGTAACTGAACTTCTGATCTGTATCTGATTTACATCATGACTCCAGCTTAGTGCAGCTAAATGTAAATCAGGGGTGTCAAACTCCAGTCCTCGAGGGCCGCTATCCTGCATGTTTTAGAGGTTTTCTTGCTCCAACACACCTGATTTTGATCGCTGGGTGATTAACAGGCTTCTGCCCAATTTGAAGAGTTAATTCAATCACTGAATCAGGTGTGTTGGAGCTGGAAAACCTCTAAAACATGCAGGATAGCGGCCCTCGAGGACTGGAGTTTGACACCCCTGATGTAAATGAAGGAAGAAGTGGTTTTATTGTAAGTTCTAGTTATAAACTGAAAGCATTACATACAGGGTTCAACAAACCTGACTGTCCAAGGCAGGTAAAACTCATATTCAGACAGGTGGGTGTGTCAGGTGGGTGTGTCCCCATGCCTGCCCGACCGGGCAGGTAAACATTTTATTTTATTATAGGGACATTTATTCAAAATATTCTGAAAATAAATGAAGAAATATGGTGTTTTAAAACATGTATATAAAGAATCCNTATGGCAGGCCAATATTACATTTATTTGGCTTCACCACACTTACATTCCAGTAATCTGAAATTGTTTTATGACTAAATTAGACAGATTAGTTATTTAGGATAAAATAATAAAAAAAATTTAATTATTTGTTTTGTTTTATTTGATTTTTTAAACTTGGAGATCTTTCCAGCTAGATCGTGTTTGTTTGAAGTTGAATTTTGAAAATAAGAGACAAATATGATAGATTTGTTTTCACTCTGCTCTCTTTTAATTCAGGGTAGGATTTACCTTTTTTAATGCTGTACATAGATTGTTTTGTTTTTATAAATGAAACAAACAAACACATAAATAGACATCTCTTAATATATTTTGACAAATCAAAAAACTTACTTAAGATATCTCTAATTATATTCTGACTTGTATAAATAACATCAGATTTATCATCATGTTGTTTGGAGACTCCAACATATCTTAAATGTATCTTTAGATGTGAGATTCACTAAATAAGATTTAATTAATGTAAATTTCAAACTTTTTCATGTGTAAACTGTATTTAAAACAAAGCTGCTGCTGTTGACCATTCTGTTTTTATGAGCCCTGCCCCCAAGACCAGTACTCTGAGGGAAACACTGGGAAGGTCTAAAAAAGGTTTTTGAAGATGTTTTTGATAAAATTACTGACTGTTAGTAACTCAGTCTAATGTTTGCATCTGTTTAATCAGATGTCATGTATTATATACTTCTGTGTGTAACCATGGTAATATTTTTGTAGTACAAATACTGTACATGTTTTACCCATATTTTATCAAATTTTGACCATTTTTCTTTCAGGCAGGTAACTTTCCTTGTCAGGCAGGTGACATTTTTGCAGGTAAAGAAAAAAAAGTCTTGTCGAACCCTGATTGCATATTCATACTTTGTTTTTGTTTTTTAGTGTTTCCCCCACCAGTAACCAAGCCCCCCCACAGTAACCAAGCCCCCCACCAGTAACCAAGCCCCCCCACAGT
>NW_013955046.1:0-519 GCF_001266775.1 Austrofundulus limnaeus
TTTTAGCTTCTTGTTGGCACACGCCGTGGAGCACGGTGAGATGTTGTTGCTTACATACTTTACAGGGTCTTTTAGAGTGCAGGATTCAGGGGAATGGTTTCTACCACAACGTCAGCAACTTCTGTCTTTGATCCATGTGGTAATTTCCGCTACTGAAAGAGCTTTGAATTTGGGACATAGACTCAGACAATGTTCTCGGTTATTGCAGTATGGACAGTAGGGCTTAGGACCTGGTTTAGGCTTGGGGGATTTTGTACTGTCAACTGGATCTAGAAGTGTAGCTTTGGACTGGCTCTCTGTGTTGTAGTACACATTGGATGTGGTACCCTGGGGTTCCCTTTGGTTCTTAGCTGGATTTGTTTGGTCTTGAAACATGTCAGTCGCTTACGAGATTCTCTTGGCTTGTGATTTTAACTGGAGCCACGTGGAGAAATCTGACAGCGTATAAGTCTTATCAGTTCCAGTTGTCAGGATGCCATGGTTCAAACTATACTCAACAAAGCTATCTCTGTAGTTTAT
>NW_013955046.1:1519-8126 GCF_001266775.1 Austrofundulus limnaeus
ATTCTAATTTTATGACCAGCACCTGGAGAAGACACAGCCACACGAGTTTGATTAATTATGTGGTCTCCAGAGTCCTCTAGGGGTCAAATGAAAATATTACTGTAGCAAACATACCACATGACCAAAGCTCTCAACACATGGTTCTGGTATCATATCAAATACTAATGCAAACCAGCTATATAGAAAAAATATATATTTCAAATAAGATAGAATAATATATATTTAGCACACAGCACAAATTGGAAGAAAGTAAGAACTGCAGAATAGAAGCAAGAGTAGTAATTGAGACCATTTGAGTTGCATGACACTACGAATAGTACGAATAGTACGAATAGAACACTTTCTGACANTTGGGGTTGTAGTAAATGTGCAGAGTAATATTTTACAAGCATGAGCAGTTGAATGAACCGACTTTAGTGACTSTGGTGGGTGGTACCTGTGTCTCTGTAACAGTGGTTTCCCTTCGAACTGGGGCGACACCACCAGAACTTTGAAACTGGTGGCACATCTGTTTGGGGAGGTATCCTCAATGTCCTGAAAAAACACAAGATGCATTCTTCCATCAGCAGGGGTTAGACAGAAAACATTTTCAGGGGACACTTCCCTTTTTTTACATGCTGTCCAGGAAAATGTCCCCAGCTTCAAAATGAGACTGTAGACCACAGACAGTTTGGTACTTGTGCTGGTTAAACCATAACTCCACCTCAGACTGTTTCATACTAAAGCTCCATGAATTTCTGTGTCCTCGTCAGCYAAACTCTGAGATTAAAGCTAGAGTTGACGGATTAGGCCAAAATTTGACCATCAAACTACAGAAAATATTAATAGTACCACTGAATTATCAGTGCTGAGGAAGCTGCCAAAATGAGTACAAAWATTCTGTTAGTACCCAGAAAGTATRKGAGCATAATGACCAAAACTGTGAAAGTACAACTTGGTAAAATTCACACCATGTGCTCAAATACAGTAGTTATTTCCAGTATTCAAGGTTGGTGTTTGATCATTATTTCAGTCATTTACACCTACTTTTATGTTGACCTTTATATACGGACTTATTAATTAGWTTTATTAGTGTTTGATGTTGTGATRGCGTCCTATCCTCAACATGTAACATTGCTGATGTCAGAATGAGTGCAGAGCTGAAACAGGTAGGTATGAACTGTGTTTAGACTAAAGGGATTCCAATGAACCAGAATCGACATGAACATATCACAGCTTGTAGGGATGCAGACACATCATCATCATCAGCAGCAGCTGCTGCTGACTTTTTCTTCCTGAACCTCTGAGACCATCGGTCCGGGTAGTTTGGATGAGGTAGAAGAGGTACTTCTTTCAACACTGCATGGTGTTTTATCACAACACTGTTCAGTGTCACAACACTTCATAGTGGGCAGAGCCTTAGATTTAATTACTCCAGTGTTGAGACAAAACTGATCCAATCCACTCTGTGAATTAACTCCWACACTGGATGTCAGTGAACTCAAAGTGTTCAAATTAACTGAAARGTTGAACATTTTCATTTTCAACATCAGATTGTAAAAACAAAACAAACAAAAACTCAACCTCAAATTTAAACATTTAAATATCAGATGAAAGCTTTCCATTAGACCTGTCCTTGGCAGGCACAGTTAATTTTTATCTTTTGTGAGTAATAATGAAAAAAAGAAAGAGAAAGAATAGCATCATCACAGTTTTKTAATATGATTTTTCCTTTTTAAAGGTATTATTCGAGTGTTGTATTGATCACACTAGCTGAACCTGAAATATTGATATGAATGTCCTTTTAACCACAGTTTAAAATGTTTTTATTTGTTCTTATTTTTCATACAGCAGGACAGCTGTGTGCTCGGCGCTGCTCTGTCGATGACCAATAAGTGTTTTTTTTTTYCAAAAGAAATGCTTTGTTCTGTAGCAATCTGACTCTGAGAAGTMAACTTTACAAGTCGAAGGCTTGTTCAAAAGCAGCTTACAGCTGATACCCTGCTTGCATAAATAAGCCTTTTTGTGAAACGAGTGACTGATTTTTTTTTTATGAAAGAGTGATTTAACAAGCTTCTAAAAACTCTAAAGACCTGCTGAAAAGTTCAAATTTTAAATGYCAGGCAAATGTAGCTCATTTAAAACTTGAACAAAGTATATTGTTGTTGTAAAGGTTTATGAGTCAGAAACTCATCAGAYTGAAATGTAAAAACTAATAACTTCMCTGTGTGATGGTGTGTAGGAGAAAGAGACCAAAGTTTGAACTATAGTTATATTAAAACCTCACAGCTCCAGACTAGTTTTGTTTGCACCTCTGTAGTTTCAGCACTGCATGATAATCAGATGAAAACTGTTTATRGTTTCTGTATTTATTGCATTACATAATCATTGTTCCCCATTGTGTTAATACCCAAATAAATGACAATAATGAGTGTTGAAAGCTGAAAATGTAAAAATAGCAGTAAAAACACATACCACGTGCACTGCCACGAGCTCTTTAGTGAGTTTCTCCCGGATGTGATCAGCTGTTACTGCCATGTCTGCAAATAAACAATCATTAATTATGGTTTAGTCGTCCTTTAAACTATTTATTAATCTCTGAAAGGTGAAACRGATACACAATCTGACACCGGAAGTGGTTCGACATTCTACAAGCTAACATGCTCTCAATCCTTATATTTCTGTAAATTATAAGTGTCCAAATGTTAAAATGCTACCTTCAGAGATGTTCTGCTCCGTTCACGAGTGCCGGCAGGACGTCATTAAGGACCTCAAATCTGACCAATCGGAGTGCAGAGAGGCGTTTTGAAAACAACAAATACTAAYATTAGGTGTTCATATAGATGCACTAACTAAATTATTTTAATAAGTACACTAACATATAATATAGTTTGTTTTTAATAAGCGGACCTATCTTATTTGTCTGTTTTATGTAGTGCAAAGTTTCTGGTGAACAGAAATAAATATAAAGGGTCTTCTGRAACATTGTTTTGGTCAGGCAGTCTTGCGGCCAACTAAAACTCCAGGAAGAACGGAAATGAGCATGTTTTCCAGGTGAATTTAAAATAACTGATGAGCACGGAGGTAATATTATTGACTATGGTAGTAGAAGTTGAAGGTTTTTTTGGTGTGTACATGCTATACTGCACAAACCCCAAGTTCAAAGGCCGGATCTACATCGGTTTCACCGTGAACCCCGAGCGGAGGATCGGGCAGCACAACGCCGGGAGACACCGAGGGGGAGCCAAGAGGACCAGCGGAAGAGGGCCGTGGTGAGAGCTCCGTCCTGTCTGTCTTCAACACGGTGTGGTCTGTGAGGAGTCATTTATAATCTGCTCTTGTTGTGTCAGGGAGATGGTCCTCATCATCCATGGCTTCCCCTCAGATATAGCTGCCCTGAGGGTGAGTTCAGTGAAGTGACAGGAGCACACAGCTCCACAGCTTCAGTATTCATCAGTCATGAACACTAATCCTCCAAGATCAAAGTCCAACAGCCTTTATTAGTCTCCACTGGGAGAAATTCCTCCTGAGTTCATTAAAATATATTCAGACATGAGAGATGTCTGACAAGACTCTGCCTGAGGGCCGTCTGTAAAGTTAAAGGTGCACCTGTACCCATGATTTTACCTGTTGTCTTCTGCAGATTTAATATCTGAGCCTTTGATTTTATGGTCAGACTAATTATGTTTAGTATGACTCAAGCTGTTTGATGTTCTGTCTGTGTACGTCCACATGGCTGTGGTCTCCAGCTGACCCAGGCTGCATTGTTTTGTCTGTATTATGCAGTTTATGGACATCACACCATGGTCAGGAAACTATAAAAACAGATGTAAATGTTGTAGTCTGTTACAGTTACTGTTTTAAATCAGRCAGAAGAAAGTAGTTGTAAAACAAACACCTCCATCAGATGATCTGCTCTTTAGTCTTCAGCTGGAGTTCTCACRTGTTGAACAGAGAAACACGATTCATGGCTCCAACATGTCAGCTGAAACAAAGGACAGGATTATGAAACCTCTTCAAGAGGAGAAATCAGCACAAAACTTGGAAAACATTTTGGTTGTCAGTCAGCTGGCGCTGAAACCTAAACAATACGGTTGTAAAAGGAAAACATACTGGTCGACCAGGGAAGACATCAGAGTGTCCTGATAGAAAATTTAAAGGAAACAAAATGCACAGTAAAATAAATGAGAGACGGGGAAATATCTGTGACAGAAATCACTTTGATAAAATAAAATTAAACACAAATAAACAATAAAAAATAAAAATAAAACCAATTCTAATAAAATAAATTTCTCCCAGCAAGCCTTAAAGTGCCTGTGACATCAATTTTTTGTAATAAGCATTAATGCATTTTTAGAAAGAAGACAATGATAAAATATTGCAAAACAAATTTCACGTCACTGAGGTTAACGGTTGTTGAGATATTTACATGTGAAGAAACAGGAAGTGATGTCAAAGGGGAATGTCTGAATGTAAACAGAGCATTGCTCCAAAAATAACAAAACAGACTGTAGAGAAGAATCTGATGTTTCGTTAGATTATTTTGAGTCACTATCAGGGTTGGGCAATATTGGCAAAAAACTTAATCACGATTAATTGTGGTATTTAGCCGATAACAATTAATTTGACGATTAATCCCCTGGAGTCCCTGGACACCCTTATTTCGTAGTCACATGACCAATTTAGTGGGAAAGATTTGCTCTTTATAAAAATTGTTCCAAATTGTGTGAAAATTACAGATTTCAGGATATACATCAATTGTGTTGATAGATAAATAAATCACAGAACTTCATTTTTAATGTTTATCATATTTGAAGCAGAGAGGAGCACCGAGCAGAGTAATCCCCAGTCAGTCTGCCTGCTGGCATTAATCGTATTAATCGTATTAATCGTATTAATCGTATTAATCGTCAAGTGCCAAAAAGTAATCGATTAATGTTTTTCTGACGATTAATTGCAGACGATACGATTATGCCCAACCCTAGTCACTATGAGGTAGATGAAGAAGAGTTTAAGTTTAAATAATTTTGTTTTAATAAACAGAGACCAGCGAGTTTACTTTATTAATGAGTTCCCCTTTGATGTCACTTCCTGTTTCACTTCGACTGAGCCTAGTTCAAAAGAAAATAGTCCAGTAATGTGACAAAATGGGTAAAATCATGTGTACTATCCCAATTTTCAATTCAATTTAATTCAGTTTCTTTATATAGCTCCAAGTCACAACATACGTTGTCTCAGGGCACTGTACATTAAAAGAACAATGTAAAGAAGAAACCAGCAGATTGTGTTGAATCACTTCATCACAGTCTCTCATCCTGAGCAAACGGTGGAGAGGAAATTTTCTATAAAGTATAAAGATGCTTTCTTTGACTTTTTGTATTTTAAGGATTAGGCATGTCACAGGCTCTTTAGGTGAATTAAATAATTAGTTAATGATTGTTAATGTTTAAGTCTCCTCATGTCTTTAAATCCACAGAATACTAAATTGTTGAATTCAAAGATTTTTGACCATGTGTTACATTAATTTTCTAATAATGAAAAACCGTTTGATCCAAATGAATGGATCAGCTTATGATCATTATAACATGCTGATGTGCACCAACCAATCATCAATCCTTCCTGTAAACTGACCTTCAGTCAGCTGACATCTCACCCAGAATAATACCTAAAACAGGACAAAACAAAATATCAGAACATTTTCATTTCAGTTTATTTCCTGTGTGGAAACTGAGTCTCTGACTGTAGACACAGCAGATAAAAATAAACTTTATTTCAGTTTTACAACTGGAATCAATAAGAAATGAATGTTTTCTGTTTGTTGCTGCTATAACTAAATCACTGATGGAGCTGACTTTTTCCTTCACTCCATCTAAAAAAAATTCAACTATGACTGCCAAAAACATTTTTAGTTCTTTCTTTTTTTATTGTTTCTTAATGCCAGAAGGTTGGAATTTAGAAAAATCCTAGTTTTGAGGCATGTCTGAATTATTAGATTTATTTTTAATGATCATATACAGTAAAATAAATGAAATATTTACTGCGGATCATCAGCCTTAATGAATGAAAAGCACAAATGTCTGAATGATCCAGTAAAAGYCTTTTTCCTGTGCTGTTTCAGTTTGAGTGGGCGTGGCAGCACCCACACTCCTCCCGCAGACTCCCTCATGTGTCTCGTAGGGGCAGGAAGGAGTCCAGCCTACAGTTCCACTGGCGTGTGGTGTCCAACATGCTGCAGGTGGCGCCGTGGAGCAGGCTGCCGCTGACAGTGCGCTGGCTCAGACAGGAGTACAGGATGGACTTTGAGCCCGGCCTGCAGCCCCCCCTGCACATCCCTGTCGCTTTTGGCAGCGTGAGGGCAAAGAAGAGGCAGTCTCTGGCGTCTGAGGGGGATGAGAAGACCTCCAAGTGTTTTCTTTGCAACAAGCTGGTAAAAGTATGWGTCACTTCTTTTTGTCATCCTTTTACATCAGAGCTCTTTCTACAAGCATCATGAGCTGTTTTCAGTTTAACCAACATCCTTTTTAGCAGAAGGTAAAACAACAAATCAGTTTAATTTGTGTGTGTGTGTGTGTGTGTGTGTGTGTGTGTGTGTGTGTGTGTGTGTGTGTGTGTGTGTGTGTGTGTGTGT
>NW_013955046.1:9126-14603 GCF_001266775.1 Austrofundulus limnaeus
TCTCATTTCCTTGATGAAGACACACACAGATAGACGAACCCAAAAGAGAAAGTCCATCACACATTCCTCGCTGCTGCGCACCACTAAAAATCACAAGAAAATGCAGTCGAGCAGATCAAATTGAAAAGAGTCATAATCATAATTACACACATCACTTATTTACATGAGTGACGATGAGAACAAAAATGAGAACATGCTTACAGAGCAGACCTCTGGTACCGTCCGGTCCAGGGCTTTCGCGGGTGTTGTTTCATCCTAAACTGTCCATAAACTCCATTGCTCCATCCGGCGAATTAAAAATCTTTGCCTCTCCATCGCGCATAATCCTCAGCCTAGCCGGGTAGAGAAGGGAATACTGGATGCCTGCCTCCCTCAGCCGCCTCTTTACCGCGTCGAATCCCTTTCGCCTGCGCATGGTGTCTGCCGAGAAATCCTGGAAGAACATGATCTTGTAGTTCTGGTACATCAGAGGCTGATCTCCGCTCCCCGCACGCCGCGCTGCTTYGAGAACCTGCTGTTGATCCCGGTAGTTGTGAAATCTGATCAGCATCGGTCTTGGTCTCTGTGTCGGCCCGGGCTGTGGAGCCAGTGTGCGGTGCGCCCTCTCAAGCTTGATCCGGCCGCTCTTGGTCTCGACTCCTAGAAATTCGGGCAACCATTTTTCCAGAAATTTTAGGGCTCCAGGACCAGCCTCTACGCCCTCTTTTAGACCGAGCACCCGAATGTTCTTTCTCCTGCCTCTATTTTCGATGTCATCAATTCGTTGAGCCATCGTGAGGGTTTCTTTCTCCAACTTTTTAATGCGGGCCGTGGCCTGGTCCAGGCCGTCCTCTTGAGCTGCAATCCTGTCCTCCGCATCTGTAATGCGTCCGACCAACACTTTTATCTCCGTGGCCTGGCTCTTAAGCATTTCAGTCAGAATGTCTACTTTCTGGGAGATTACTGATGAGATGTTCCCAGTGATTTCCTCAATAACTTGGCGAAGAGCAGGGTCGAGTGTTAAAGCCCCACTAGCCGCTGATAGCTCAGCAGTTAGCTCCGTGTTAGCCATTTTACTTGTGCTAGTCAGTTGAGACTCCGCTTCGCCGGTCTTGTTAATTTTCTTTAGAATTTTGGGCGGCATTATGCTGGCGTGAGTCGAAGTAGCGTTTATCAGCGTTCGTATTACCTCATTTAGTTGAGAAATCTTAGTAAGAGAATGGTATTCTGCTCAAATACAGAACATGTGGTGCGCAGCTAGACGAAGTCGACCACTCGCTACGCCGCCATCTTGAAAAGTCTATTTTATTTATTTAATAAATAAATAATATTTAAAAATTTAAAGTTTTATATTAAGTTTAAGATTAATCATAATTAATCGTGATTAATTCACAGCTACCTTGGAATTAAAAGATTAAAAATTTTAATCATTTGACAGCCCTAGTTTTTAGTTTTGGTTTATTACATTTTGAAGCCTGATGTTATTACATTATTACAAAATGCTGCATTATTACAAAATGCAGCATTACACGTGTCTTCAGAGTAATCTGGACTTTTAACGAGAACACTTGGCACCAGATTTATTCTGACTGCTTTAACCTGTACATTTTCTCTCCTCCTCAGGAGTCAGAGATGCTGAGCTGCTTTCACTCTTCATGTGGGATGGACAGCCACCTTACCTGTCTCTCCAGGTGTTTCCTCAGGCTGGAGCCAGACCACCTCCTGCCAGTGGAGGGGGCATGTCCATCCTGCCACCGCCCGGTGCTGTGGGGGGATCTCATTCGTCACAAACATGGCTGCTTCGAAGAMCTCGAGGAGATCACAGCACCGGGTCCTCAGGTGAGCTGAGAAGCCAGTCATGAACAGGYAACTCTTCTATGCTTCAGTTTTACTCACTTTTCTTTTTATCTCCTCAGAGCCACTGGACAGATGATCTACAGATATGAGCCGGCGTTACACGAAACCTCAGTACCAAAGTTTTACGTTTTTGTGTTTTCAATTATGTCTATTTTAAACTGCATCAAGTATTTGTATGGAAAATTATGCATTCTTTGAGAGATGAGATGTTTTAGCTGATTTTGTTCTGTTGGTTTGAAAAGTAACATTTTTAATCTGTTCAATTTCTTTGTAAAGCTGTAAAATACATTAAATTATTTAATTTTTTAGACTTAAAATCATGAGAACTATTTTCACTGATTTAAATTCTGCTTAAAATGAATTTTCAATCTTGGATTCATGTGTGAATAGAAACAAACATGCAGTGTTTTCAGATGGTCCACAGATTGGTTGTACTGATCTGTTTTCTTGTCGTTTAGAAGATAGTGTTAATGTTGCAAGACACTTCCTCTCTAAATCAGATGTGACTYGATCAACAAAATAAATTTAAAAGGTGAAAGATAACAACAATTGTCCTGTCCCTGAGCTGTTGGCTGTAACGGAGCAATTTAGTTGATTAGCACAATATTAATTTCTGAAAATAAGCTGCTTTAAAGTCAGCATCAACCATAAACTAAATCTGCCAGAATGCATGCTTGTTACTCACTAGAAACTAATCAGTGAGTAAAACTTTAATAGTTTTACTTTTATTAATATTTCTGTATTTATTTCAGATTTAGTCAGCTGTACACTTTGTTCTTATCAGTGTTTAAAAGAGGACATTTTAAAACACCGTTTAGTCAAAGTTAAACATGAAACGTCAACGTTTATTACACCTGGCCCTTCGAGGGCCACCATAACGCTCATGTGGCCCTCGGTGAAAATGAGTTTGACACCCCGGCCATAAAACACCTTTGGGATAAATTAGGGTGTAGACTGAGAGACAGACCTTCTGTCCAACATCAGTATGTGACCTCACAAATGCTCTTCTGGGAGAATGATCAAAAATCCCCATAATCACACTCCTAAACCTTGTGGACAGCCTTCAGAAGAGTTGAAGCTGTTCTAGCTGCAAAGGGTGGACCAACGTCATACTGACCCCTATGGATTAGGAATGGGATGTACCTGAAGCTCATATGTCAGTCAAGACAAGTCAGATAATACTTCTGGCAATATAGTGTACATAAGTATTAAAAGTAAAAGTACTGAGTAAAAATGAGYGGTTAGATTTTCTAAAATGACATTTATTGTCAGATGACCTGGAAGATGGAAACACATTTGATGAATAACTTTTGAAATTTTAAACATTTGCAAAAATTTAGCCAATCAGTGATGAACAGTGTTCTGACGTCGCATTTTGGTGTCAGCTGGGGCCAGTTGGAACCACAATGAAGTAGGTACTAAAAAAAGTGCCGGTTCCATGGATCTGGCCTAATGGAAATGGCTTGGAACCATACCGACACTACACTAAGTGGCACTAGTGGAAAAGGGGCATAATACTGTATCAGAATGGTATATATTTATACTTCTCATTTAACTACAATAAACTTTATTCTTTCCTGAAGGCACAATTTATCAGGATTGTATCTCTTAACAATAACAAGCCGGAATGAAATAGGAGTAACAACTTTCTACTTCTTACCTTTATAAAAAATGTAAGGCATAGAAAGTACAGATAATTTTGCAGGGCTTAAAGTTCTCCGTCACCGCTATGAATTTCARTCATTTTGTACATGGCCAGGGCAGATTTCCATCATTTTGGATGTGGTCAGGACGAATTTCCATCATCGGTAAGAAAAACAAATGACTTCTGGAAAGATAGCGGAACAGGTTGGTTTGCTTTTCTAAGTTCGYGCCCAATTTTCCCAAAATTTACTCAAAACCAACATCAATTTAAGGCTTTCAAGGCAGCAAACTACTAAACAGAATGTGTGGGGATCAGAGACAAGCAAAACTGAACCACAACGGACACAAAAGTGTACACTGCCAAAGCAAGGAACCAACCAACAGAGAATATAAAGACAAACTGACTGACCCACAATGCCCCACACCTGAGCAGAGAAACTGAGCTCAGGAGCAAGTGGGTGTGACAGAACAGAAACAGAGAACTCAGACAAAACCCAAATTTTAACTAAAACTAGAAATCCCTGTATATAAACAAACAAACAAAACGGCACAATTCTAACAAATATTTGAAAAGAAGTATGGGGCGGCTGTGGTAGAGCAGCCGACTTTGGGACCCACAAGTCACAGTTCGACTCCCCGCCATGCCTCCATGCTGTGCTGTCCATGAGCAAAACCCCCAACCGCTCCCCGGGGCATCCACATGGCTGCCCGCTGCTCCACCTGGGTGTGGATGGGTCAAATGCAGAGCACAAATTTCATCATTGTATGGGAACGTACAATGATTACCAATATAAGCACCTTTACCTTTTAAATATACAGCAAATTAATATTTCTCCTAGACTGGAAGACTTAATAAAATTAAACCACATCCTGCTTTTAAAGAAAATTGAAGATGATCTTATTAGATGGAAAATCTCTACCCATAACACTTGCTGTCTAAAATTTACAATAAATGTTTAGAATAGATGACTCAGTGTCACTTCCTATTGTGAAATGGGAGACAGACTTATCAATAAACCAGAACACCTGGTCTCAAATATGTTTAAAAATGTTTAAAATGACTAGAAACCCCAATTTATAATTAATACAATATAAAGTCCTCCATAGAGTACAATATACAGGTCAGCGAATGTTCAAGATGGGGTTTACATCTAACACCTGTTCACAGTTCACAGGTAATATACCTGACAATTACATTCATGCACTCTGGTTCTGTCCACCTGTTCAGAGGTTCTGGGCTTGGATTTGCGAAGACTTGTCTAAATGTCTGAAATGTAATACTCCACCATCTCCATTTGTTTGCTCATTTATCCTCAAGATGGTTGCTGAGTAGGAGGGGTTGTGTTGATCTGGTCTAAATCTGGTGAAGATCTACTGAATATCTCAAATACAACTCAACATCCAAGCACATACTGAAGCTCTGTGCTTTTATATCCTACTAATGTTTAGAGTTGTAGGATTATTTCTACTATTTTTCACCATCTAAGCACTTTTTGGACTACATGTGCTTGAACAACCAGCAAAAGGCCTAACCCTCTCAAGCTAACCAGATGCTGCTGGGTGATTGAGGAGAAGAACATCACTCTTTCTCCTGGGAGCTTTCGCAAATCTACTGGGACTATTGGATCTCCTCCACTAGAGAGTTTTGAATTTCTGCAAGCCAAGATGCAGAATTTGAAAAGAGTGAAGAAGGAAACTGAGCTGGAAAGGTGTACTGATGACAAATCAGCAAACAATGGGGCAACCATTAGTTCCTGTCTTCCTGTTTACCTGTGACACTCCTGGTGATCCCAAACCACGGACTGGATTATAACATCTCAGTGACACAGATCTGGGGCAGGTTTTATAACGCTTGCGTACACACAAAACAAGCCCAGAAACTTGCGTACGCCACTTCACGCAAAGGTTGTGATTTCCGTCCATCCATTTTCTGTACACGCTTCTTCCTTTTCAGGGTTGCGTGGGTCACTGGTGCCCATATCCAGCAGTCACAGTGC
>NW_013955047.1:0-3603 GCF_001266775.1 Austrofundulus limnaeus
ATATATATATATACATTTCATTCAACCACAATTAAATTCACAATTTACATGGATAGTGTTTATTTTTACAACAAGCTGGAATGAAAAAAAAATAATCAAAGAAAAGTAACAACTTTCTACTTTGTGCTTTTTTAAATGTAAAGAGTAATACGTACAGATAATTGTGTGAAAATGTAAGGAGTAGAAGTATAAAGTAGGCTGAAAAATAATTACTCAAAGTACAGATACCCAGTACTTAGTTACTTTACAACTCTGAATGTGGGTCTCGTGTTCCATGATGGAGGACCGGGTTCCGTCAATTTCCACTTCCTCCTCACCAGCATCAGCAGACGGACTAAGCAACATCTCGATGTGGGTCTTAGAGGACATCTGTCTCGTTTTTCTCCATTTGTAGGTTTGATTTTCTTTACTCCAACCATTTTGATCAGGTTGTCAGCAGCAAATACTGARGATAAAATAATATGAGGACACTGTAAGTATATATAAATAAATAAAAATCCCATCCATCTTTTCTGTTTGGTTAGTAAGCCCTGTTGGGACTGAATGTTAGGGAGAGCTAATTACTCTGACCTGACTAATGCTTATTGTCTAAATACCACAGGAAGTCTCAGAACAGGTTATTAAAATCTTAATTGGTGTGATTAATAGCTAAATGAGCTTTAAGGGTAGACTGCTGATTCCTTGGGGCATTCTCATGACCTATTTCTCATGACCTTGGGGGGGGGGGGGGTTCTCATGACCCTACAGTTCACACCTGTCAGCTTTGATGATACATAGGGTTTATTTTCTCTACTTTCCGTATAGTGAAGCATGGTGGTGACAGGATCGTGATATGAGGATGTTTTTCATCACCAGGGACTGAGAAACCTGTCAGATTTAAAGAAAAGATGGATGTACCAAAATACAAAAAATTCTTTAGAGGAACTTGTTGGAGTGTTCCAGAGTTATGAGACTGGGYTGAAAATTATTTTCCATTAGTGTGCCCCAGGGCAGCTGTGGCTACAGTGTAGCTTACCATCATCAGTGTGTGAATGTGAGTGTGAATGGGTGAATGTCTGTTAGTGTAAAGCGCTTGGAGTGTCCTGGATGGATAGAAAGGTGCTGTATAAGTACAGTCCAAAAAATTAGGACCACCATCTTAAACACATTGCTAAATTTCACTGTTTTAAGAAGAACCAGTTAAAGGTGTTGAAATGGTCCAGTCAAAATCCTGAGCTCAGTCCAACTGAGAATCTCTGTATGAGTCAAAGTTTACAGCACCCATCCAACCTGAAGGAGCTACAGCAGTTTTGTCATAAAGGCAGGACAAAAATCTCCAGTGGTCAGATGGTTCAAGATCATGGAGATGGACCTGAAGAGTCCTGGTGCTGGAACAGCTGCAGAAATTAATGACACAAAATACAAGGTTTTGGGGTTGAATACAAACAAAAACCCCATTTTTCAGTTTTACATTTATTAAATTATTTAAAACAATGTATTTTTTTCAATTTATCTTGATTAAAATATTTTAGGAGAATTATATACAAACAAAAAGTAATTTTATGCTGTAAAGCAACAAAATAAAAAGAATACAAGTAGGAAAACAATGTGATACTGACATTGTGCATTATTCCAGATTAATATTGTTCTAGGTCTGAAGCATGTCCTGAAACAATATTCTTTCCTGACACACCCATGTTTATTAATAAGTTTACCTACAGAATGTTCCTGGAGTTGTGAGAGATTCCAGAATCTTTTTTTTTTCTGTATGAATTTATACCATGAAGCTGCAACAGACATCATTTATAACTAATATGGCTCTGAAATTTTCCAATTAAAATGAGGAGACTATATTATTYTTGCCTGTTGTGTCTGAGAGTGGACAGAACCAGAAACAAAGTGATGAATTAAGGAAGTACAAACTAAAATGCCAGACAGGGTGGGACTACATAACATTTATATAAAAATCTACTGACAGAAATATTAGTGTGCATCAGAGACTTTCTGCTGTTCCTCTCACCTCTCATTTCTCATGCTCACTCCCAAGGGCGTAATCACCATCTTAAAACTGGGGGGGGAGACACACACACACATTTTTTAAAGGTCTTTTTTTCTGCTTCGGCTGAAAGGGGGGGGGGGCAGAGGGCACAGATACTGGAAGTGGGGGGGACATGTCCCACCCGGTGCCTATGGCGGTTACGCCCATGCTCACTCCATCCTATCGCTGCCATCTCCGTTAATCTGGACAACACAGTCCTTGTTCAAGGGCTCCTTAGAGTGGGCCGTGTCAAACTGCTGAGTGCTCACCAGGTACTGCCCTTGAGCATCTAGACCCAGAGCAGGCAGAAATCCTCGATCAAACTGAATTTCTTGGCGGAGGTAGGAGGTCCTCTTCTGGCAGGAGTCCCCAGTTCCCTCCTGCATGGCTGTAAGGAAGACCACCAACTCAAAGTGGCTGGAAGTGCTTTCATACAGGATAGAGTAAAGGGGGCTCCGGCGGTCCAATATGTGATAAAAAGTTAGTGGGAAAATAAAAAACGGACATGGGTGCTGGCCCAAATCATCCAAGAAGAAGTCCAGMGAGGTCTGGTACAGTGCTTGACCTTCGTGCTCTTCATAAAGAACAGCACTCACCTTCACGTGGACCAAAGGCTGATGCATCAGGTTGGACACTCGTATCATGAGACATGTCTGACCCTGGTGTTTGCCCACCACTGCCTGTGGGCTGAACTGGATGGCTCCGGCTCGCTTCTGAGGTCGTGCAATCTTAGCTACGAATGCACCTGCAAGTTCAGAAGGATAGTAATGATAATGTAGTGATATAATAAGAAGACCAGATCTCCACACTTTGAAAATGTTGCTCAGCTAACTAATAAAATTAAAAATCAGGATCCAACCACATCAAAGCTACAATTTCTAAAGGCTCCTGATGACTTAACACCAAATAATGCATACTAAAAACAAGATTTATAATCATTACATTTTTACTTTTAAATTCTATAGTTAATAGAATTAAATAATAAAATTTATTTTGCTTTCTAAGACATTAGTAAAAATAATTTAAAACGGGAAACAAACAAACAACAGTGCAATGCAGTCAAACATTGTTACAGTTGGTGTGACGGCTGACGTTTGCGGTAAGACGTATTGTGTCACTTCCTGTTTTGCTCCTGGTAGCTCATGAAATTTGTTTGTTCAAGGACTCTCTTGATTTTCTGGATTATCTAACTTCTCCACAGTTTTACTTCTAATACATAAACACTCTCAATAGTCTTTTTCTCCTACTATTGGATTGTGCTAAAGACACTTTTTTCTTTCAACACTTCTTGGTTTTATTGGTGTTTTTGGGATCTGCTAGCTCTTGCTAACACTAGCTTTAGCATCACGGCGACCTCTCTCCCGGCTCCTTCTGTTCTCACTTGCTCTGTGTGTCAGATGTTTATTTACTCTTATGCCTCCTTTAGCTGCAGGATCATGTCCCTGATGCCAACATCTCTCTGCCAGGCTTCCAGAATGTATGAGCAGACAGAGATTTGAAGAGCAGCGGGAAAAAGAAAGGATGTAGATTAGCAGTGCTTGTCAACAACAGATGGTGTCATCCAGGACATGTTACTGTGAAGTTTC
>NW_013955047.1:4603-9828 GCF_001266775.1 Austrofundulus limnaeus
GGTTGAAGCTGACAAAGAGTTGGTCTGTGTGTGTGTGTGTGTGTGTGTCTGTGTGTGTGTGTGTGTGTGTGTGTGTGTGTGTTACCATGTGTTCTTTCTCTTAGTCTAGACAAACTGAGTGACGTTGTGACGTCTGATGTAAAAGGTAACACCTCCACAGGTGTAACCAGGAAGAGATGAACATTAGAAGATCTGTTCATTATTATAGTAGAAGAAGTTGTCAGTGTTTTTCAGAGTGTCTGCTCAGAGCAGAGCTGCTGTGTTTGTTTGGATTCAGCCTAAGGTCTGACTGAGGCCTGTGTGCTGAGAGCTGAATGAACCTGACTGGAGTCAGAAGATATAAAGTTTCAAAGAATAAACCCAGCTGAATCCTGTTTATTCAGCACAGGGAAACTACCTGATCATTTTTCAGCTCAGGCTGCTGAAATCATTGCTTTAACAAAGGCCTGTGAACTAGGCAGAGACAAACATCACGATATATACAGACAGCCAATATGCTTTTTCCACTCTATTCTATTTTGCAAAGCAATGGGAACGTAGAGGCATGGTGACGTCCACAGGAAAACTTGTGACTCATGCTACTCTAATTAAAGATCTACTAACTACAATCCAACTTCCTGTGGCCTTAGCTGTAGTAAAATGTGCCGCTCACACAAAAGGCACTGATGATGTGTCCAGAGGGAATGAACTGGCCGATGCTATTGCTAAATATGCAGCAGCAGGCCAACATGGGCACAGTAAGTTCCTGTGTGAAACTCCTGAAATCATAAATGAGAAAGTTCTGATTTCTGCCCAGACTGCTCCTGAACAAGAACAACAGTCTTGGGAAAATAAAGGGGGACCAACGTGATTCAAAGGTTAAATCAAGAACTATGATAYAAGTTTGTCTGTCTGTGTATCATTTTTATTAATCATTAATGTTTAATGGAGCGCATTTTGGGCTCTGCTGTGTTCGGCCGCGCAGCACCTCCCCCTGGCAGGGGCGGCTGGGTGGGGTTTTTTGGCCAGGGGCCCGGTCATTCCCCCCTGCCGTAAGCTGTGTTTTGAAAAGGGGGGTATGCGCGGCACAGCAGACTACCCGTTGTTTTTTTTTTTTCATAAAACCCCTGACATCAGTCACTGAAAAATAAGATTTATGACTCTTCAGTTGTCACGGTCTGTCTGTATGGGTGATTTTATTTTGGTTTCTCTTCTGGTTTTCTGTCCTGTATTTCTGTTTTCTTCCTCCTGCCTGTCTTTGCTCCAGCCCCGCCCACTCTCACCTGCTCCTCATGTTTCTCTCCCAGGTGTTTCTTGTTTTAGCTCATTAGTTCTTCTTTATATTCTGTCTTGTGTCCTCAGTCTGTGTCAGAGCTTTGTTGTTCCTGTTCATGTCTCAAGCCAAGCCTAAGTATCTTGTTTGCTGGCACGCCAGCTTGTTGATTTGGTTTAATAAAGCCRTTTGCACCTTTTTAGCCAAGATCATTTCAGTTCTGCACTTGGGGTTCTAACCAACCAAGCCCTTCATAACATCAATCTGACAAACAAGCTAATTTTATYTAACTTACCCCTCTGCAGAGGATGTGTGTTAGCATTCATAATGTGATCATATTTTCGCTGCTGCTCTTCTGCATGGAATGACAGAATCCACATTCTTTCTTAATTTTTGGAAAAATTTAGCTAACTTTGGGAATATTAAGTCTCCTTTTTTCCCTCTTAGATGTAATCTTCTTTGTGTTGTGCCATTATTATTACTTTTTGATTTGCCTACAGCTTTTTCTGTAGTTTACAGACCGGCACACCATGTTCTTTTTTGTAAACAAACRAGCTGCAGACAACAGAAGTGATTCTTCCTCCAGCAGTTCATGTGTTGCATTGTGGTTACAAATGAACATTTACGTGGGTAATGAATATGATGCCATTATTGACATGTGATATTAAAATTCTGCGTTGACTTATTTTATAATTAACACTGTTGATTATATGACTTGTGTTGCAGCCCTGTTTTTTGCTGTTGACAACCCTTATTTTTGATTTAATAGAAATGCTAGTTGCCAATTTAGACATGTCTGCAATGAATTATGCTTCTTAAAGGCAGAGGTTAACCAAAATAAGTATTTTTACTGGTCAGTAACAAAACAGTAATTCATCCATACACCCATTACCTATACCCGCTTCTTCCTTTCAGGGTCACAGGGTCACTGGTGCCCATATCCAGCAGTCACAGTGTGAGGGGCGGGGTACACCCTGGACAGGTCTCAGTCCATCACAGGGCCACACATAGAGACAAACGAGACAAACAACCATTCACTCTCTCACTCACACCTAGGGACAATTTAGAGTTATCAGTTAACCTGACAGTCATGTTTTTGGTCTGTGGGAGGAAGCCGGAGTACCCGGAGAGAACCCACACATGCACGGAGAGAACATGCAAACTCTACCCAGAAAGGTCCCCAGACCGGGATTTGAACTGGCAACCTTCTTGCTGAGAGGCATCAGCTCTACCAACTGAGCCACTGTGCTGACATTGTAATTCATTTAGGTAAAAATTGCAATAAAAAGTGTAATGGTTGTTTATTTAACCTACAAAAATATAATTAGTTTTATTTACTACAGTTATGATAAATGGGCCCATTGTAAGGCAGAAGCTTCAGTGCATTCTTGGCAACATGAAAGTACACTGACATACCTCAGTACACAAGTATTAACTGTGTGGTAACATTATAACTTGTTTATATTAGTTTTAAAATTATTGATTCAGCTCATCATCACATAGATTAATTTTGAAGACCATGAGGGAAAGAAAGTAGATGTATTTAATATTTTTTATATAATTGATTGAATCAATAAAGTGACTTCAACTCTCAAAATGGAGATCACTCTGAATGTTGTCTGCCTCAGTTATAATACTGACTGATCAGGACTACTCTAATGGAAAAACTGTAAATGGTCCCTTTAAATGTTTTATTAAAAGTTATACCTGTGATGAATGCTTCCAGCATGAGGCCCAGCAGCATCTGCACAGCAAGAAGTGCTATGGCACTGGGACAGTCTCCACTGGGGAACATCGTGCCGTAGCCGATGGTCAACTGCGTCTCCAGAGAAAAGGAAAAGGCTGCAGTGAAACTTGTAATGTGTTTCACACAAACTACGTGATCCTGTGGAGGGTGATCGTGATCTTGCACAGCAAGGTCTCCGTTGAGATGGGCCAGTAAGTACCACAAGCAGGCAAACAGCAGCCAATGGGCAATAAAGGAGGCACAGAATGCGAGGAGGACCCATCTCCAGCGCAGACTCACTAATAATCCCCACACATCCTGCAGGGCCAGCAGCCAGACCCTGCTCCAGCTCCCATGCCATGAGTCAGAGGGGCAGGGGGGGAGACTGAGTGCACAGCGTCCATCTTTTGTGACTAAGCGTTGACGAGGATCAGAGGACAAAAGAGGAGATGACAAAGCTTTGCCAGCTGAAACATTGCTGTTGGATTTGGTTGTCATAGTTGTAGGTAGATCTCAAGCAGAGAAACTGAAAATAATCCTGAAAAAGAAAAGAAAATAGATGTTAGTGGTACAATCTTTGTCCTTAAAAGGATAGTCTGGTCATTTTTGAAATGATGTTATGTCTGAGAGATATCAGCCATAGAGCATGGAGCAAGAGACTGAAGTCCTTCTTCAGGCTATTCTAATGATTGACCACATGAGGGCTGTGTAGACCAGTGATTCCCAACCAGGGGTACGTGAGCATATTACAGGGGGCACGTGGAAAAGATTCCCAGGTGTGTAAAAGAATAAAAATAGGACAGATATGTAGGGCACTATGATTTCCACAATGTGGAAAATGCAAACGGCATCACAAAACTAACACAAAATGGAATCCAGTCTAGAACACAGAATCTCATGGAATTTGCTCATTTGCGGTTTTTGATGTATTTTGGACAATACAATTTATTTTGGACTCTGCTGCTTCTTTTACCTGCCATTACCTGGTTTATTTATTTAATTACTTAATCACTTTCAAGGCAATTTATTTAACTTTGTTTAATTTGAGTTGAAAAGAATAAAATGCCTGAGAATTAAACATTCTAGGGGGTTAAATCAATCATTTTCATTTAATAATCATTTGTTGTACATTATAGTTTTGGAATAATCATTACATTTGACAGAGGGGGTACTAGTGGTGTGACAAAATGGCTCAGGGGTACACAAGTCTAAAAAGGTTGGGAACCACTGGTGTAGACATGCTATGTTAACTATTTTAACCCTTTACACTTTTGCGTGACATTTAATTAGTTTGTCGCTGTTTTCTCAAGTAAACAAATGTCAGTGTTACTAAATAAATGTTTCTGTGCTGAACATACATAAACTGATACGTGCTAATTGTGCTGAGATTTCTGAGATTGCTGATTTTATCAGTCTGCCAGATGTTGCAAGATATCTTAGCTCTCAAAGTTTGTGTTGTGATGACAGTCAGCTACTATGACACCAAATTTTAGCCCAATAATTGGAAAACTGATTCTGTTATAATCACATTTGCATTGGCCAATTTCATTTAAAAATGGTTGCATCTTGAATTGCAGTACTTCCAATAGTTAAACAGTTGTATATGCATCCAAATTTGTTTAGCATACTAAATTAACAATTTACAATAAACAAACACATTCCACCATAGCCTAGCACCAATGCCTAACAAATAAGGATTAATAGCTCTTTGAGGGCAACCAGACCATGACAATTTGTTTGTTTCAAATAAATATTCAGTTGAGCTGTTCAATTTTGAACAACAGTAGCGTTATCATGTATGGCTGTGCATAATGATTTATGTTGTACATGATGATCTATGCTGTACGTGATAATGTATTATGTTGTACATGATGACATACGTCTTTAAGGCCATCAAGCAGGAAACCCCCCCTCCTGAGCTGCTGCACTCCTCACCATTGCCTGTTCTCTTTCGTCTCAGTGAAAAAGTGAAGGAGGAGCAATTCTCTCTGCATTTGAAAAGAAAACATGAACAAATTACCAGGAGGAAAACACAAATAAAACTAGTAACAGCTCTTTATTGTCTGCAGCTTGGTTCTTATAGTTCATTTGCGAACTTCATATTTCTTTATAGCATCATTTTACAACATTGGCACTTCATATACAGAAACATTCACATATGTTAGTAAGTAAAAGTTACAGCGGGTAAAATAAGTATTGAACACGTCAGCATTTTTCTCAGTAAATATATTACTAGAGGTGCTAATG
>NW_013955047.1:10828-14595 GCF_001266775.1 Austrofundulus limnaeus
TACCATCACAGTACCATCACAGTACCATCACAGTACCATCACAGTACCATCACAGTACCATCACCACAACCTGCCTCTTGTATCAAGTTTTTCTGGAAGCTGCCGTTGGAGGTTTGCAGGCCTGACATGGTTTCCTGACTGAGCTGAAGCTGAATGTCCAGCAGGAGTTCGACCACATGTTGATCAGATGGACCCATATATTCCTGCCTTCACCATGTGTCTCTGCTCAACATGCAGACGCTTCATAAAAACACTAATGTTTGGTTGAGGAAACTAATTTGATTACAAGGGAGAGGCAGACATTTGAATGGTACCATGTGAGACTTTATACATTTATCTTCACTTTAAGACCAAAGAATGTTACCTATCTGTAGAAAAAGTAATAATCATAATAATTTCTATTGATAGGACACTTTACAGTTGTAAATCTCAAAGTACTAAGTGATGTTTTACTGCAGAGGAGCCTATTTGTTTTGGTCAGATCTACACATCATACTGCTGCATTCAGTGGTTTGTAAAAGGCTCATAATGTTTCCAAAGAACAGTCAGGATAKTTTCCCTTACATTCAAAGATATCTCAAAACTGTGTAAACAACAATTATATGGTCAAAGTTAGCATGTTGAAAGCAGAGGTCTACAAAATAACAAAGTAAAAGTAAAATGACATGAACAGAAAATGACTTTGGTAAAAATAAATGTCACTGACAAGAAAATACTCAAGTAAAAGTCATAAAACTTCACAAAAACTGGGAAAGTAAAAGTACTTTTACACACTCTAAGAAATAATCAGTTGAATTTACTGAACCAAACTGGTTCCACTAAATGACGCTGAGTAAATTGATCAATATATGTTTATTATTTACTCAGTTTACTCAACTAGGCTCAGTGGAACCAGCTGACGTGACTTTATTGAGTAAATTCAACTCTTCATTTTTTAGAGCACAAACATCTTTCATGATGAGTTCAAACATATTTAATGTTGTAACAAGTAACTAGGTGTTACATTTTAAAGTAAGGAAGTAAAAGTATCATTTTTAGCTTTAAAATGTAATGAAATAAAAGTAAAAGTAGCTATTTCAAAAAGTAATTGTTAAAAAACATCGGGGATTAGGAGAAGAGCTTTGGCCCCTCAGTATTGTTGCATTACACGTGACACCTTTGTTCTTCACTAAACAAGAAGAAAACACATGAGCCTTGTACAGTCCAGATGGGGTGGAGGGACCCCACCTGTCACAGTACAGACTGCCATGGTTCCCCCAATTACAGCAGGGATCTGAAGGAAGAAGTGCAGTGTGGAATATCAAACATCCACGTCAATGCTGAGCAGAGATGGAACCAACCATTATTCACAGTTTCATCAGGTTAAAAAGAAATCAACAGAGAGCTGTGTAAATATYTGTATCAATAAAAAGACAAATTTATGGTTAGTGGTGAGTTAATGGTGAGTTAGTGGTGAGTTAGTGGCTCCGTCACACTATGATGTTTTGTACAACTTATGCCAACAAGAAATCTGTGTTGAAGATGGAATTGAACTGGAAGCTTCTTTTAGGCGTGTACATAATGTAATTCTAATAAAATGATCGAATATACAACTTTTACTAGCAATTTAGAAATAAAAATATTTCATAAGTATTCTAATATGTAATCTGTATCTGTACATTTAGAGCCCATCACTTAGGACCTAATTTTCCTTTAATAGTGACCCTAATTCTGGTAAAATGTAGTTGTTGTTTGTTTGTTTGTTTGTTTTTTTCATTTCTGAGACTTTGCCTTAAGCGTTCAGAAGACAAATCCCTACATGTGTTTGAATTTATAAAGCTAAACCATTATTTAGACAACAAACCAAAACCAGGAATTTCAACACATAAAATCTATTATTGACTATTATTTGTGAAACAAAAAGTAACTTCAGAAATTGTTTAGTAAGGGAAACTGGTGCGAATGTCTGTGAACAACGTTTGTAAACCAAAACATCAGAAATAAAATTTAGCAGGAAAAATGTACAGAACCCAGAACATCTCCTTTCAGTGTTTCCCTGTACTGTTTGACATAATTTTACTTTGTGTTTTTATTTCTTGTTGTTTCAGTATTTTCTGCACAGCTATAACTACGGCACTGCAAAGTCTAAAAAGAGTTGTTTGTACACCTCTCTAAGTGTCCTGGACTCTGTTCAATAATGAAATGTTCTTGTATTCGTGCTGTTGTACAGAGAACTTCATGTATTGTTGCCTAATTAGCAGATTTTAAAAGCTGTTTCAGCACACAACAGACATGTCTTAAATACGTCTCACAATCATTTAAAGATAAAATGTTCAGTAGTTTTAAAGTGTTAGCCTACAGCTGGGATGTAAAAAGGTTTTAGCAGGTAAAATAGAAACCAAAGATAAAGCCTTTCTTGAAGTTTATAACCTTGTGGTGACTGATGAATCCGTTGTGTTACTGTTTTATCTTTGACAGATTGTCCTGTTTTATGGTTGATATGTCAGAGCCGAAGGACAGCAGAATGGTTCAACTCACCTGGAGTGTCTCAGACCTGTTCACCTCACTATAAGTCTGAACTCTGCTCTGAAGAAGAAAAGAAAAGGAAACTGGGTCCTTAGAGGATAAGGTTTAAAGTTCCATAATGAGTTCTAATGAAGAAGTAGAGAAGGTGACGTTTCAGAGCCTTGGATCTGGTCTCAGTGCTCTGATGGAGTCTCCACCGCCATGTGCAGCACTAAGCTCCGGGGCCAGATGATTGGTCACATTACTCTGCAGGGAGCCTATTAGTGTTCCCAGAAGATAGAGAGGGGTCTGTGTGTGTTGGGGGTGGGGGGTACAACACCTTGTCACATTTCATTCAGTGAACTCTTTGTTGCTGCTTGATGTTCTGCAGCTGTTGCTGTGAGAACTCAGAGGCACTGAATATTTCAGTTTTAACACATTCTTTTATTCATTCTTCTCTGGACGGTTCAAAAACAGCAACAGAAAGAGTGTAAATGTATTTACTTCTTTAAAAATATTACAAATGATTTACGTTTCAGTAGGATTTACTAATCCAGCTTTTGTACACAGTTCAAACTTGTACCTTAGCCTACTCCTGATTAGTCTTCTCTAGGACTTTTCTTTATGTATAACTTATCTCTAAAGTGTTGTTTCTGTCTGGCAGTTTTCTTTCCCTGGAGTTACTCTAACAAAACCAATTATCACTCAGAATGAAAGTATTCTGTTTCTAATATTTAAGAATATGTTCCTTATTCTTCAGTTTTTACTGTATTTGGACTTGCACATAAAATAATTTAAAATATACTAAAATAAATTGGCTGGTTAGAATTATCATTAACTGACCACATTGCTTTATTGACGTGTGAAACAAAAACAGTTAACATATTAACCAAGAAATCACTCAGAGCTTCCTTTCTGGGGGCAAAAGAACAGCAGAGCCACATGACTGTTGACTAAATGTGAATGTTGGTCTTTGACCTCCAACGATCAAAACAACCAGAAACAAGTTTCATCAAACTCTAGGAATGGTAATAATCATAGTCAGCTGGCTGTTTTTCATCACTTTATGTACAGAGTTGTAGCATGAAAGACACTACTGACCTTTGGACTTTAAATGTTAGGATAAATTCTGACAAACGGTTTTTTGTTTCCATAAGGTTAACCATCCTTCAACAGGTCATCATGAAGATGCAGACAGACATAATGGGCCTCATGCAAGAACCGTTGGTACACAGATTTGTTGTTAAGTTGTGCGTACGAGTGATTTAGGAGAATTTGTGACA
>NW_013955048.1:0-467 GCF_001266775.1 Austrofundulus limnaeus
AACCTGTTTATTACACCTGAACGCACCACCTGTTTATTACACCTGAACACACAACCTGTTTATTACACCTGAACGCACCACCTGTTTATTACACCTGAACAACCTGTTTATTACACCTGAACACACAATCTGTTTATTACACCTGAACAAACAACATGTTTATTACACCTGAACACACAACCTGTTTATTACACCTGAACGCACCACCTGTTTATTACACCTGAACGCACAACCTGTTTATTACACCTGAACGCACCACCTGTTTATTACACCTGAACACACAATCTGTTTATTACACCTGAACAAACAACATGTTTATTACACCTGAACACACAACCTGTTTATTACACCTGAACGCACCACCTGTTTATTACACCTGAACGCACAACCTGTTTATTACACCTGAACAACATGTTTATTACACCTGAACAACATGTTTATTACACCTGAACACACAACCTGTTTAT
>NW_013955048.1:1386-2960 GCF_001266775.1 Austrofundulus limnaeus
GAGGAGCTACACAGCAGTCACCTGCTGTCACCTTGTAGAACTGGATGGGGGAGGAGCTACACAGCAGTCACCTGCTGTCACCTTGTAGAACTGGATGGGGGAGGAGCTACACAGCAGTCACCTGCTGTCACCTTGTAGAACTGGATGGGGGAGGAGCTACACAGCAGTCACCTGCTGTCACCTTGTAGAACTGGATGGGGGAGGAGCTACACAGCAGTCACCTGCTGTCACCTTGTAGAACTGGATGGGGGAGGAGCTACACAGCAGTCACCTGCTGTCACCTTGTAGAACTGGATGGGGGAGGAGCTACACAGCAGTTCCCTGCTGTCACCTTGTAGAACTGGATGGGGGAGGAGCTACACAGCAGTCACCTGCTCTCACCTTGTAGAACTGGATGGGGGAGGAGCTACACAGCAGTCACCTGCTCTCACCTTGTAGAACTGGATGGGGGAGGAGCTACTGCCGTCGGTGGCGGCCACCACGATGTTTCCTCCTCCTGTGAAGGCGATGTCGGCCAGCGCCACGCGTCCTCTCAGCCGACACAGACTCTCACTGGCGGTCAGCAGAGCCCCGCCCGGCTTCAGGAGCGACACGGTGACCAGCCCGCTGACCGTCACGGCCAACCAGCCCTCCATGGGTTTACCCCCGAACAGAATGAGAGAAGGAGTGAACTTCACCCGCGAGAACTTCTCTCCGAAGTTTGTTGATCCGGACTGAAGCAAGGAGACACAGGTAGGCATGATGTCACATGTTTACCTGCTCCAGTGTTGTACTGGTCACCAGCAGGAAGTGAATCACAACGCACCATCTCCACGTGCAGCGCCAGTTTGACACCGTTGTGCAGCCAGCTCAAAGCAACGATGGGGTCTCCGTCTACAGAGCTGGACAGGTTGGTCTCCCAGCTGTTGACCAGGTGATCCGACATGGACCAGCACCTGATCTGACCGTCACCATCCGCTGACAGCAGGCGGGAGCCTTCAGACAAACACACAGGTACACAACACGACAAATACAGCAGCAAACAACAACAGTCTCACCTGACTGGTCCCACTCCAGACAGGAAATGACCTCGCTGTGTCCAGAGTTGATGGAGAAGACGTCCCACGGGTGCTCAGTGTCGATGATGTGGATCATGTGACTGACATCTATAACAGAAATTCATCTGAGAACATGTGGAGGCCAGGGTGTGTGAGTCTGTGTGTGTGTGTGTTACACAAACCTTTGTCGTCATCCTCACTCTTCAGGTCCGTGGTGAACGCCACCAGGTTCCTGCAGGACCAGGAGCAGACCAGCGGGATGGACGGACAGTGAGTGCTCTTAGGACGTTTGTCCCACTCGCACACGTAGGCCAGCTCCATGCTTCAGTGAGAGGATCAGCAGCAGCCAGGTGACAGCCTCACCTGAGCAGGTGAGCTGCAGCTGTGACGTGTAGACAGCAGGGGGCGCTGCAGGACTGTGATCATCTACAAACTGAAAACATCTGGTCAAAAACGGCACTTTTCTCTTTACTTCTGAAATTTACTGTAAAAAAACAACTTTATTCATCCTTCTTCTGATGTTTTTTTTTTTTTTTT
>NW_013955048.1:4691-5009 GCF_001266775.1 Austrofundulus limnaeus
GTGTGGCAGCCATCTTTAAAGGACCTACTGTTTCCATGTGAGATCCACACAGAGCTAACTTCTTGTCCTGTTGTTTTACATGTTAATGTTTAAATAAATACATTTCAGTAGATTTTTGTCAAAGAAAAAAGACGACAAATGCAAAAGATTCAGCCTGATGGAAGATCACAGCAACCTGCTTTGTTTTTGACAGGTTTTAATAAAACAAATTTACATCATACATGACAATAAACTCATTAAACAAGTTCAGAGAGCAGGACTTTGTTCTTTCTTATCAGGATGTATTTTATTTTTCACTTCAGATACTTCTACCTTTGA
>NW_013955048.1:6316-7899 GCF_001266775.1 Austrofundulus limnaeus
CGGCACAAACAAAAAATTTTGCTGCACAAACGTAGCACAAACGTAGCACAAACATTTGACACCAATTTTGTTTGATTTCATAAAAGTGGGGGGGCTGGTTGACCTTTACGCTTTCATTAATATCTTCAAAGCCAAAGCAGCACAAATGAAAATTTTTGCTGCACAAACGAAGCACTAAAAAAGTTGACTATTTTGTTTCATTTTGGAGCTTGCTGGGGGGTGATGACGTCATAATGAGCTAAAGACATAATATTTAATATCTCAAAAACTATAACAGCACAAACGCTCATTTTAACTGCACAAACCTGCACAAACGAAGCACTAAAAAAGTTGACTATTTTGTTTCATTTTGGAGCTTGCTGGGGGGTGATGACGTCATAATGAGCTAAAGACATAATGTTTAATATCTCAAAAACTATAACAGCACAAACGCTCATTTTAACTGCACAAACCTGCACAAACGAAGCACTAACCAATCCGCTTACTTGTTTGGATTTTTTGTGTGGGTGGGGTGTCAGCTTCACACAGCTTTTCGAGCTTCGTGCGCACTCGGCGGGAGCGCGCAGGAGCGCTCCGAAAGCAGGCTAAAAAAGCTAGCTGGAGGAAGAGGAGGATATTCTGCCTCTTCCTTCTCCCTGACAGATCAACACACRTTAAATTAAATGTAGCCGAATTCACGGCACGGATGGTTTGTTCAATCCACACCTAKGACGGTTTTATCAGATGAAGCAAATGTTGAAAAATTAGATTTTTATCAAAGCGGAAAAGGAGCCTGGCGGCGCTTTAAAAACGACTGCCTCAGAAAACGTATCCTTAGCGGGGCTTCTTTTACACACAACTTTAGACTCTTTTTTGTTTCTTTACAACAAAAGCAGGACAAAATCTGACTGAGAGCAGCTTTGTAATGAATTCGGCCATTTTTGTATTCAGTATGTGTGAACACAGACAATAAATGGAAATCAARCATGTTTAATTGACAGGAAGCAAAGATGAGCCGATGTAGCAGATTAGGAGTTAGTTTCAGTCTAATAAGATTAATAATTGTTGCAGGTGATTGTGTTTCAGGTTTGGTAACATTTTGACTCRAAATGAAACTTAAACTCTAATCTCTGTCCTTCAGACAGAGCCTTCAGGAGCTTTAAGTTTCAGTTTCTGCAGAAATGAAACTCAGAGTTCGTGCGACGTCGGCCCGCCCCTGAGCAGTCTAACAGCTGAGCTGCAGAAGCTTCAGGAGCAACACAGTCATTTTTACAGGAAACACCTGGACGATGAGGTGAGAAACAAGATGATTCTTTATTGTTTTTCGTGTTTCTCTTTATTCTTCTAACTTATAGTTTCCCCCGTACGGTTTGTGGTCTTTATTCCACAGTTATTTCAACAATTTCTATATGAAAACGTTCAGCTCGTTCAGGATATTCCTGCTCTGACATTTAGTAATTGTAGCTTTTAAACTTTTTCAGATATTCAGCTTTTTAAGCATTTTTTTCCTCATTGGAAATCCGTGAAATACTTCATTCATTCATTCATTCATTCATTCATTCATTCATTCATTCATTCATTCATTCATTCATTCATTCATTCAT
>NW_013955048.1:9527-13928 GCF_001266775.1 Austrofundulus limnaeus
TGATCCATACATGGTGTATTGATCCATACATGGTGTGTATTGATCCATACATGGTGTATTGATCCATACAGGGTGTATTGATCCATACATGGTGTGTATTGATCCATACATGGGGTGTATTGATCCATACATGGTGTGTATTGAATGGTTCCATACAGATACATGGAGTGTTGCAGCATTAATAGATACTTATTTTCTAAAGTTTTGAAGACTTTCGTGTCCAAACTTKCCATCCTTTCTGTATTTTTAATCCTCTTCACAGCAGATTGTATCAACATCTTTAATTTCTTAATGATTTTTTCCATCAGTGCTGCTGAGAATCTGGTCTCCAGACTGGAGGCCCTGCAGTGCCACTTCACCTGGGATCTGAGTCCCACTGAGTCCAGACTACACCGCATAAAAGATAACCTGGAGGACATTGGCACCGAGGAGGGAAACATCTGGCTGGGTCACATCTACAACCTGCAGGGCTTCATCCAGTACCAGCTGGGCTCCATGGAAGAGGCCCGGGCTTTCTTCAGCAGGGCCACTGAAGCCTTCCAGCAGCTGAAGTCCACCCACGAGGGTCCCTGGTTGGAGGTGAACTACGCTAATCTGGCATGGCTGCACCATCGTACRGGGGAAGATGAGAGGAGTCAGGATTTCCTGTCAAAGGTCGACGCCCTGTTGGAGAAATWCCCGTGTCCAATCGAAGGAGAGCTCCACCCGGAGGTCTGCGCTGAGAAGGCCTGGACCCTGATGAAGTTCGACCCGGAGAAGAAGCTGCAGGCTGCAGAATACTTCCAGAAAGCCATCAGGATGGAGCCGGGCGCGGTGCAGTGGCAGACCAGCCGTGTGCTGGCGTTGGTGAGCGCCTACAAGCACAGCGACGTGGATCTGGACGATGAGATCTGGGAGGACATGAGGGTCGCCCGGCAGGAGGATCCGGAGAACCTGTACCTCGCCGCCGTCGAGCTGAAGCAAAGCGCCAAGAGAGGAGAGCAGGTCCGAGATGAAGCAGAGGAGCTGGCAGAAAGAATCCTACTGAACCCTGTCAGCAGCTACAGCGGCCTGAAAGCCCTGCTGAGGGTCTACAGACAGATGGATGCTTATGATGAGGCCATTGATCTGGCAGAAAGGGCCCTGCAGGAGCATCCTGACTCACAGTACCTGAAGAAGTGCACCGCCCTCTGCTACAAATGGAAAATCATCTTCTCCAGAGACGGGCGTCCACCTCCAGAGATGATGAAGCGAGCGATCGGCCTGCATGAGGAGGTCATCGCTCTCTACCCTCAGTCTTCTCTGGCCAAGAAACTGGACCTGGCAAACATCCTGGCCAAGTCTGGTCAGGGTCTGACGAGGTCAGATCAGATCTACAAGCAGCTGCTGGGGCAGGTTCAGGACCCCCGAGACAAACAGATGGTCTACAACAGCTACGCTAAATACTTGTGCTTCGAGCGCCAGGAGAGGAACAAGTCTGTCGAGTACMACATGAAGGCTGCAGCCATAGACCACCAGTCCTTCAGGAGACAGAACAGCATCAAGGCTCTGGAGAAGATCCGGGACCGAGGCAGGAACAGGATGTGCAGAGAAATCAGAGAGTTCCTGGAGAATCTAGAGGTTCGTGAGCAGGTGAATCAAGGCCAGCTGTAATTCACTCCAAAGCTTTCATCTGTAGAAACCTGGGTTCTTTAAATCAGAGATGACTTCATAACTCTGTTCAGAATCTCACCTGTTTTACCTGCAGCTTTGAAGACATGCAGTCATTTATCATTTCAGATTTAGTGATGTTTGGTTTTTCTTTTTGTCTTTTCTGTCTTGTGTTGCAGTGATGCCACTAAACTCACCAGACTTAACCACATTCTGCTTCTATAACTATTAATCATTTGTCTTGTTRTAAATCGTTATAAATTGCATTTACTCACTGAAAACATTAAATAAACATTCTTCCGTTTTTTTTTTTCATTTATTGTATCTGTTCAGGATGAGTTTTATTTCAAACTGATTCAGTTTGTTGTAACGAGACACAAAAACAACCAAAAAACACAACTTTCCTTTCTCGTGTCAATAAATATTAAGTATAAATGTAATCAAAAACACATCTCAAAGTGGTTTACGTAAATAAAATAAAACTCAAACTTCATCTTGTCTTACATGTCAACCTCTTCGGACGTGTACCTTATGAAGATAGTTGTCTCAAAATCCACCTGAAATTTTTTGATTTGTAACTTGTAAAAATATGACTTGTGTACCTGTGAATAAAATTCACCTGCAAAATTTATATTTGTGTACCTGCAGAAAAGATTTGTATTAAAAAATTTCACCTGCAAAAAAAAAAAAAAAATTACACAAATATTTTCAGAATGTAACGCTCCCCCTCCCCTTTCCCCCACTTCTACAGCTACAAATGAGTTTTGAGACGTACCCATGTGGGATATTTGTCTCAAAAGTGTTAACGCGCAGGAAGAGAGTTGAGCACTCCTAGTGGCAGAGTTGAGAAGTTGTAACTTTGAGCTGTAGTTATAATTAAAATACACACACAAATTTAATAAAAATACACACAAAGAAATGATGAATTATAAGTCTGTAACTTTAATTATATTTGTGTAAATGCACACATTTATAACATTTTACTCTGTGACTTAAATGCATTTTTTCCTGATGCATCTCAGTAATCCAGGTAGAAAAAAATCAAAAAGAAAATATAAATAGTTCTCTGGATGGTTCTTTTTTTAGTGAAACGTTTCAACGTTTCATTAAAGAAGAACCATCCAGAGGACTAATTATATTTTCTTTTTGATCTTAAACACATTACAGTAATAAAGGTCTGAGTAAACTGATTTTTATTTATCCAAATGTTACTTTAATCAGCAGACAGCAACAGTTTGGATCTTGTTTTATTTCTCAGACAAAAGCAGAAGGAAAAGTTTGACGACGGACTCGACAAAGAATCAAACGGTCACCCCATCTCACCTGTGTGAGTCCTCAGGTGTCTGACCAGACTAATTTTTTTGTTAAAAGCTTTCCCACAGGTCTGACAGGGGAAGGGTTTCTCACCTGTGTGAGTTCTTACATGTGTGATTAAATTGCTGTTTTTACCAAAACGTTTCCCGCAGGTCTGACAGGAGAAAGGTTTCTCCCCGGTGTGAGTCCTCATGTGACTGACTAAGTTACGTTTCTGACTAAAACACTTTCCACACGTCTCACAAGTGAAAGGCTTCTCACCTGTGTGAGTCCTCATGTGATCAGTGATCTGAGTCCTGTAGGAGAAACATTTCCCACATATTTCACAGGAGTATGGTTTCTCACCCGTGTGAGTCCTCATGTGACAGGCTAAAATAAAATTTTGGTTAAAACCTTTCCCACACGTCTGACACAAGAAGGGCTTCTCACCGCTGTGAGTTCTCACGTGTCTGGTTAGATTATGTTTTTGACTAAAACATTTCCCGCAGCTCTGACAGGAGAAAGGCTTCTCACCTGTGATCTGATGTCTCTCATAAGAGAGCAGACTGTGACCTGGGTGAGTTCTGTCAGGTTCTGGACTGTCTACATGCTCATTGGGACCACTGGGACCTCTGGGACCCCTGGTCTGTGGACTTCCCTTGTTTAGTTTCAGGTCTTCATCTCTGCYTCCTTCCTGGTCAGCTTCAGAGGACTGCTGAGACTGGATCTGGTCCCAGTAGTTTCTGTCCTCAGTCTCCTGCTCTTCATCCTGTTGGATAGGACTCTCCTCSTCTTCCTCTTTAATCTGTGGAGGTTCTGCTTGGTCCTGGTCTGAACTGAAGTCCTTCTCCTCCCAGACATTCTGCTGTAAGACTTCTGCACAGAGACAAAGAAAATGCTTCATGATGGGAATAAATAAAAACAAAACTGGAAGGATGTGTATGTTGATGATGTAAACAGAACATATGACGTGTTAATGAATATTTTAGGAGCTCTGTATGAAAAGAATAGTTATTTTGTTTTTATTTAAATAAGTAAATAATTAAATAAAAGCACCTCTCTTCAATCACTGGAAGCATCTAAATATAATGTGGTAAACATTAAAATTGTTTGGATAATCTTTTTTTTAAGTAAGAAGGCTGGAAACTTTATAACCAAACTATAAAAGTATGAATTAAATTAAACTTGAAGTTTGTGGCATTTGAACACTGGATGGGAGGAAGACATTTTACAAACTGTAGTAATTCATCCACTGTTCAAATAATTTGGATGTAAATATCATTTAAAGCTTATAGTCTGCAGTTAAAACACTTCTTATTTCATTTAAAACCCACTCAGGTGTTTACAGTCCACCACATGGACCTGGCTGTTGATAGTTGTCATGTTTGACTCAATAATTTATACAGTAAAATACCTGCTGTCCTGTGGAGCTGCTGCTCCTCACCTGTCCTGTGGAGCTGCTGCTCCTCACCTGTCCTG
>NW_013955048.1:14266-15174 GCF_001266775.1 Austrofundulus limnaeus
ATTCAAATCATTTTAAACTTTTTAAAATAAAATTTAAAAAAATGAAATAAAAACATGTTTTATTAAGTAATAATATGAGTTGACACAAAGTCTGAAAAGTTTTAACTGCAGCTTGTTGATAAAACTTGTTACAGATTCTACAGTCTGCAGGAAGAACAAAGAGACAAACATTCAACTTTATTTTATGACTAAAATAGAACATAAACTGAATAAACAATTTAATTTACACCTGAATATCTCTGAACACCAAATGTCTGTTTGCACATATTCCTCCAGTTTCCTACGTTTTTACAGTCAATTTCTACAAAACTACAATCTTAAAGGAAAAATCAGTTATGTAAATTATGTTTTTACTGCACACTGTCACGAATAAATAAATCATTCATAAAAAAGTTTGTCTTTAAATGGAGCGGTGAGAAGGAGGACAGAAAGTAAACAGAATCAGATGCTAAGAACTTCCTACAAYTTGAGGAACAAAGAGACAACAATGTAACTTTACATCAARCTGTTTTATTTACWTTTTAAATCACTGAACATAAAAACTAGAGATGTGACGTTCACGAACGATTCGAATCTTTTGAACGRCTCTTTACAACAGWCAATAGGAGCCGAGTCACGGGCAGTAACRAGCCATTTGTGGTTTTATTTCTTTTATTCCTCATTATAATCTTTATTTTTCGTACTTAAATTGCTCCCGCTTTGCTTTTTCATGGAAAACAGGCAGAGCCATGGAGTACAGAAGCTCATGGGAAATGGGGAGGGGGTGGTTTCTGCTTGACAAAACACATGGTTCCACCCACGTAACGTGATGACATCATCACTTCACCATACGTGATGACGTAACTCGTTCAAAATCGAATGGCTCTTTTGAACGGCTCTATGAAACAAGTGGCTCCCTAAGACCTGGG
>NW_013955048.1:16174-17732 GCF_001266775.1 Austrofundulus limnaeus
GCAACCTAATAATAGATTCCTGTTTTGTTATATTTTATAAAATTTATCGTGACAGATGTATCAAACACTGACTGAATAAAATGAAAATTATGGATTTCTCACACATTATTAAACTTGGACACATTTATAAAATATAACAAAACAGGAATCTATTATTAGGTTGCTAGTTGAAAAAAAAAAGGAAAGAAAAATAAACCCACCCTGAACAGAGAAATGTAAAACTAACATTTAAACAGGGTAACATTTTAATCTAAAAATTTACTCAAAAATAAACTTTAAACATGACCTGAGAGGGAGAAACGTACAAATGAGTACTGGAACTGTTTGTTTACGTTCCATCTGGGCTGATTTGACGTCAGTTACTGTTCATTTGATTTGTTCACTGGTCAGTTACATCAAACAGATTAGATTAACCTCGTTAATTATTTGTAGTGACTAACTTTTTTTGTTTTGTTCTTTCACACGGAGTTAAAACTCTACAAAGAGTAGCTAATGTTAGCTAACCTGAGAGCAGYGGCGCCATGTACTGGATGAAGTCAAAACCACACTGAAATAAGGCTTAAACGGATGTTTTCAATTGCTCGAATTGAAGGAATTTTAATCCAATAAACCAATAATCCAATCTGACAATTAATCGTAAGTTGATTAATTGTTTACATCCCTAATTTTAAACGCTGAAAACGTGTTCAGTGTGAATGCAGCATAAGGGTCTTAAGATCAGACCTTCTCACCTGTGTGACATTTCATGTGAGACTTTAAACTGACTCTGTGATTAAAACGTTTCCCACAGGTCTGACAGGAGAAGGGCTTCTCACCTGTGTGAGTTCTTACATGCGTGATTAAATTGCTGTTTTTACTAAAACTTTTTCCACAGATCTGACAGGAGAAAGGTTTCTCCCCGGTGTGAGTCCTCATGTGTGCCATTAAATTATGTTTGTGACTAAAACTTTTTCCACAGGTCTGACAGGGGAAAGGTTTCTCACCTGTGTGAGTCCTCATGTGATCAGTGACCTGATTACTGTATAAGAAACATTTACCACATATTTCACATGAGTACGGTTTCTCACCTGTGTGAGTTCTCATGTGCTTTTTTAAACTGTTTTTACAGTTGTAACTTTTCCYACAGCTCTGACAGGAGAAAGGCTTCTCGCCGCTGTGAGTCCTCACATGTGAGATTAAATAACATTTATGACTAAAACTTTTCCCACAGGTGTGACATGTGAAAACCTCACCTGTGTGTGTTTGACCAGACAGATTAGCATCTATCCCACAAGAGAGCAGATTGTGACCTGGGTGAGTTCTGTCAGGTTCTGGACTGTCTACATGCTCATTGGGACCACTGGGACCTCTGGGACCCCTGGTCTGTGGACTTCCCTTGTTTAGTTTCAGGTCTTCATCTCTGCYTCCTTCCTGGTCAGCTTCAGAGGACTGCTGAGACTGGATCTGGTCCCAGTAGTTTCTGTCCTCAGTCTCCTGCTCTTCATCCTGTTGGATAGGACTCTCCTCGTCTTCCTCTTTAATCTGTGGAGGTTCTGCTTGGTCCTGGTCTGAACTGAAG
>NW_013955048.1:18732-20503 GCF_001266775.1 Austrofundulus limnaeus
AGGAAGTGAAACTTGCTAACTAGCAGAGGCTAATCATCTCCGGACAATGGAGCGAGCGATTTTTTCGTGCATGCCTTGCTATTGGGAAAGTTGTAATTAATCTATCTATTCAGCTAGTACAGGCTATGTTTAACGCTGCCAGGAGACGGAGGAAAGCGGAAACAGCTGAACGTCACGAGGTAAATATGCGCTATGTCAGAATTTATTTGGCAAACTTGTTTCCATCTCCAGTTTTGCACATTAACTACTTTGCGAATCATCCAAAAACCACCTCAAGCGAGTGTAAAAACTTTTTAGCGAATTGAGGATTTTTTTTTCAAATTTTGCTGTTTCCATCCGACTTTTTTTGCATTTTAATGCGACACTTCGAAATGCGCATCAAAAAGCCTTGATGGAAACACGGTTTATATGTGTCCACACTCACTGGTGTTAAAATAACATTTGAGAAAGTGTTCAATTTTAACACCAACCAGTGTTTAATATTCAACAATACTGGGTGTCACATTTACATTTCAACAGTTAAAATACAGTGTTAAAACTAACACAAGCGTATTATCATTAACAAAGGAAATTATGGTGCTAAAGGTTAACAGACACCACAAGGTGTCAATACACCACAAATTTAACACTCAAGAGTTAAAATCAAACTCTTTGTAGTGTTGCATTAACACTACTCAGTAGTAGAAAAGTATAATGGAKTCACCCTCTGGAAAGAGTGAAATGGTATAAGAGTTTATACTCTTAACGTGTTTGAATTTTACACTATTCTGGTGTTAAATATTTAACACCAATGTCCAGTGTTGTTTCAATACTGGGAACTTGGACCCAAATGATCCCCAAGTTTGGTGTAAATTTTACTCTTAAAGTGTAATATAAACACTTAACATTTCTGTCAAACCATCAGTTTGAAACAGTAATCCATGCCTTCATTACATCACGGCTGGATGACTGTAATTCTCTTTGTTTTGGTGTTAGCCAGTCATCCCTCACACGTCTGCAGTTGGTGCAGAATGCCGCTGCCTGTCTTTTGACAGGAACACGTAGGAGACAACACATTACCCGTGTCCTGGCCTCTCTCCACTGGCTACCTGTACATTTTAGAATTCATTTAAAAATTCTTTTGTTTGTTTTTAAAGTTTTAAATGGCCTTGCYCCACCATAATTAACAGAGCTCCTCCATTGTTACACTCYCTCTCAGTCCCTTAGGTCTGCTGACCAGCTGCTCCTGGCTGTTCCCACCTGTAAGAGGAAGCTTAGAGGAGAAAGAGCTTTCTCTGTTTGTGGCCCTAAGCTCTGGAACACCTTACTGAAGAAATTTATGAGTCAGGCTAGTACTGATTTTAAAAGCACTACACCATTTTCTTAGTTTTCCTTTTGAAATATTGACTGTTATAATCTATTGTTTAACCATTGTTATGTCTTGATTAAAATAGTTTAGATACATGTCCGAAACATTTATCAAACACATAAAAAGGACCGTTAATCAAACATTAGTTGAGTATGTTTGTCTGAATGCCTGCGATTCAGCCGTTGGACAGTAGGGGGCGGGACAGGCGAAAGCTGTGTCCAAAACGGCAGGCTGGGTCCTCCGAAGGCCGAATTCGTCGGCGGCATACGTCACAGGGCCGCGACGAAGGACGTCCAAAACCGAAGNGCTGCGTTTCCACTCTAAAATGTGCGCAAAACTTTCTCGATATTCTGTTAATGTCAAAAACACAGTTTCACAACTGCAGTGTTTCCATTAAGTAAGAAATGTTTATTAAAGTCACGT
>NW_013955049.1:0-338 GCF_001266775.1 Austrofundulus limnaeus
TAAAAGTAACTGGTACACTGGTGGGCTGATTTTTTTTCCACTCCTCTTTTTCTGAAACTTAATAAATACGATCACACTGCCTCAAAGGGGCAGAGCGTCGCTGTTTTCAACTGCTGTTAAGTTGGACACACTGAACCTCTCCCTTTGCTCAAAGTGTGTCTTTTAAATTTTCACTATTTGTCTGTTTGTTGGTTCACTAAGGGTTGTTTTGCCCATTCATGTTTGACTATTTACAGAGGAAAAATCCAACACAGTCCTGGTCCAGTCCTGGTCCAGTCATGGTCAGCTGTGGTCCAGTCCTGGTCCAGTCCTGGTCCAGTCATGGTCAGCTGTGGTCC
>NW_013955049.1:2370-3559 GCF_001266775.1 Austrofundulus limnaeus
ATTTAGCTGTTGTTCAGCAGTTATTTAGCTGTTGTTCAGCAGTTATTTAGCTGTTGTTCAGCAGTTATTTAGCTGTTGTTCAGCAGTTATTAACTGTCATTCATCAGTAAACACATTTATATTTCGACACTGAGGTCCTCACCTGCACGTAGTCCACACTGTCTCCTAGAGCTTTGAAGGCGGTGTACATCACCTCCCTCTTCCCGCCCCACTCCTGCATGATGCAGGAGAACCGACAGCCTTGAACGAGCCGGGCCACCTGACCCGTCTCCTCCATGTGTGCCGCGCTCCTCCTCCCGCCCCCGACTCCTCCCCCTCTGCCCCCGTCGCTGTGAAAGTTTCCCTTCCACACCATGCTGCCCGCCTGTTCGGCCCCGCCCATCACCTCCTGGAAAATGTTCATCATGTACAGGTCCTCAGGCCGGTTCCCGTCCACCACCAGCACCACTTTTAGACCCGGGAAGGAGATGCGGCGGACGCTGCGCAGGCACTTCCTCAGGTAGTCCGGGTCCTCCTGGTACGCAGCGATGCAGAGGGCCACAGAGCGCCGCAGGTGGCGAGGCCGGGCGGGACCCCTCATCCTCCGGTGCTCCAGGAAGGCGAAGAGGCTCTGCAGGAAGAGGTGCAGGGACAGGAAGGCTCCGTACAGGCCGAAGGACAGGTGGTGCTGCTCCGTGTGGATGAACTGATAACCTGCAGAGCAAACACAGAAACGTCACGCGTGTCCTTCTCGTGACCCGGCTCTGCGGCGCCAGCGCTGACCTGTGACGTAGGCCAGCAGGATGGTGAAGAGGACCACCGCAGCGAAAAGGGTGGTGACCACGATGTTCAGCGCATTCCTGCAGCGAGAGGGCATCTGGAGGAGGAGGACAAAAATAAAACAATGACTTCAGTTTGGTCCAAAAGAAATCCTGTTCAGTGAAGAAATGAGGTCATTTTTCTGCTGAGCTCTAAATGTTTGGAACATCTGAGCTGTGTTCAGATTATTGATTCACTGGATCAGTGCAGAAACCAGCAGCTCTCACTGGTGTTTAATATTCTTTACAGGGGTGTCACTAGGTTTTAATGACAAGGGGGGCTTAGCCCCAGGAGACGCAGAAAAGTTTTGTATATTATATATTTGTCTTGTGTGTGTGTGTGTGTGTGTGTGTGTGTGTGTGTGTGTGTGTGTGTGTGTGTGTGTGTGTGT
>NW_013955049.1:3569-4855 GCF_001266775.1 Austrofundulus limnaeus
GTCTAATCTGAGGTCCAACCTGAAGTCCAATCTGAGGACTAACCTAAAGTCCAACCTGAAGTCTAATCTGAGGTCCAACCTGAAGTCCAATCTGAGGACTAACCTAAAGTCCAACCTGAAGTCTAATCTGAGGTCCAACCTGAAGTCCAATCTGAGGACTAACCTAAAGTCCAACCTGAAGTCTATTCTGAGGTCCAACCTGAGGATGAATCTGAGGTCCAACATAATGTCCAACCTGAGGACCAACCAGAGAATCAATCTGAGGTCCAACCAGAGAATCCATCTGAGGTCCAACCTGAGAACCAATCTAAATTCCAATCTGAGGACTAACCTAAAGTTCAGTCTGACATCCAATCTAAAGTCCAAAGTGAGGTCCAAACTAATGACCAGTCTGAGGTCCAACCTAAAGTCCAAAGTGAGGTCCAACCAGAGAAACAATTTGAGGTCCAGCCTAAAGTCCAATTTGTGGACCAACCTGAAGTCCAATAGGACAACCAATCTAATCACAAACATAAATTAAAAACTGAGGTCCAACCTAAAGTCCACTGAACATCCAACCTGAGGACGAATATGAGGCCCAATCTAAAAACCAATCTGAGGTCCACCCCCAGGTCCAATGTGAGGTCCAACCTGAGGACAAATGTGAGGTCCAACCTAAAGTCCAATCTGAAGACCAACATAAAGTAAAACTTGAGGTCCAACCTCAGGTCCATTGTGAGGTCCAAACTAAAGTCCAATCTGAGGACCAACCTGAGGTCCAACAGGCTGAACCAGGTCACTCCAGCAGGACGTGTTGGAAAAACTAAACTCAGTTTAAATTTATTCAGAAACTAGGAGGAAAATAATTCTGTCCAACGTTAAAAGTCAGATTTGTTCTTCAGTCTTTCAGTCTGAATCCTTTCATTCAGTTTTTACCTAAAAAACATCAAGTTTCATCTTTTTCTCCAGATTTCATTTAATTTCAGACACAGAAGAAGAACTGATTCATCTCATTAAAGCTCTTACCTTCCTGATCCAGTGGACCCTCCGTCTCTGTCTCCCCCCAGGTCTGGGTGCGTGGATCCGGGATGTCCAGCCCTCCTCCCCCTCCCCTCCCCTCAGCACAGCGCTCTCCTTGTTCTGCCTCCTCCTCCTCCTCCTCCTCCTTTAGCTCACACTAAATCTTTATTCCAACTCGCTCGTTTAATTCAGGAGGTCCCACATCCAAAAATACAGCTTCAGACCTCCACCCTCCTCCACGTCTGTGGGCCGGCCGGCCCCCTCCCTCCTCCTGTCTGTCCCAGGGC
>NW_013955049.1:5855-11495 GCF_001266775.1 Austrofundulus limnaeus
AGAGAGAGAGAGAGAGAGAGAGAGAGAGAGAGAGAGAGAGAGAGAGAGAGAGAGAGCAGAAGGAGTTGGGAGGGTAGGAGGAGAGGTAGGAGGGAGGGAGGATTGATCCGCGTCTGTTAAAACCTTGTTCTGGTTTTTCTTGGAGTGAGGTCTGTGCCTGCCGACGCGCCTCTCCTGCGCAGCCCCCCTCCTTTCAAAAAAGAGCAGCCTTCTTTCTTTTTTCTTTTTTTCCCTTTTTTTAAAGATAGGAAACCTTGGATTTTTTTAAGGGAAAAAAAGAAGATCTGCATAATACCAGTGAAGTGGATAAAAGCGCACGGCTGGGTTCCTTTTGCGCTCTTTTATTTTTTGATTTTCTCTTTCCTGGTGTTTGAATGAAGCAGGGAGGCAGATATATGGGGGAGCAGAGCAGATTCTGCCCCAGAGMTCGATCTGTCAGCAGAACTTTAAGTAAACAGGCTTTGCCTTAACTCTTAACTTTTTGCTCATATCTTCACAAACTGGCGAGGTCCTCTGCGCTCCTCAGAGTTGTATTTTTTTTTTTCTTGGAACGAAGACTTTGTGCTTTTGCCGAATGTTTTTTTTTTTTACCTTTTATAAAAAAAATAAATAAAAAGATCGGATTGCATTTTCCCCCTTAAAACATTTTAGAGGTGATGTCATCGCGCTGTGTTTTGGCAGGTAGGCCTATATTGTGTGGAGAGGGCGCGCGGAGGACTGCTGCAGCCAGGCGCAAACCAGCGGCATAAAAAACGGGAAGCGGGGAAGTCCGGAAAATCAGGTGCAAAGTGCGGAATGCCATTTCCTCGCTGTGTCGCGGGTGGCTGAGTCTGCCACCCAGTCACAGCTGTTGCCATCCTCTCCAGCCACCCCTCCTTCATCTGTCTTTCTTTTATAATCCTCCTCCTATTCCAAATCAGCACTCTCCAATTTAGATTTGCATGAGCTGGACCGCCTCACCTCATCCCCTTCTGTCTCGAACGCTGTCGGTGTCACCTGAGCTACAGACTCGTAAAGTGGGGGCGCAGACATGACCGAGGTCGTCTCGCATTCCCCTGCGCCGGCAGAGTCCCCTTCTCCAGATCGCTGTGTGATCCATCAGCCAGCCCAGGTAGCTCACCTCCAAAAGCTTCTGAACTGGTCCTACTGGGACTAAATCCACCACCTGCTCCAGTCTGTGTTGYGACAATTACTCACCGTCTCAGAATCACCTCACCAAGAGTGTAGTTCAGTTTGGACACCTGACTGTTGCGCTGGAACGTTGCGCACCGGATTACGCACAKGCTGCATCTGCTCGCGGGGTTAAGCGTCGCTCCAAGGGTCAGAAAGGTCCACTGTTATTGGCTATCTGACGCGTGGACGCGCTTTCACCTGTTCGCCTCCTCATCAGGAGCGCGCGCAGTCGGCGTTCTGGGTCCTAACCCCAGTTCCTAACAGCTGACGAACTTTTTTCTCTCTCTTTTTTTTTTCCTTTTTTTTTTTTTTTTTTTTTTTTTTTGCCACCTCTTCCCCGCTCATCTGTGCTTCCACCGGCCAGGACAGCTGTGAAAGGTTGCCCGGCGGTCAGAGTGGCACAATTACCCCCCGGCTTCTTSCCCCTCTCCCTTCACATCATCACCGTCTGAACCTGCGCAGTTACGGGAAGACCGGGGACAACGCCAACCCTCCGATGCCAACAGGAGTGACCTTTAACTCTTTGGCTCGGGGCAGCATCCATCAGATTCACAGCGCGGAGGGAAAATCCTCGGACTGTCGGACTGGATCACACCGAGCGAGGAGACTGTCTCTGGTCCAAGTTTCATAGTGGAGGGGGGAAGCAATGTGGCCCCTTCTTTCCACGTTGACCGTCTTGTAAGTCACTTAAAAATACTTGTTCTGTTTTTCTTTATGTAATCTAACCCCTTTGCTCAGGTTCGTATTATCTGTTAATTTGTTTGAAACCTATTTGGACAGTCTGGGTTGCAGATGATGGTTGCAATGTCAACGGTTACATCATTCCCTACCAGTCCCTATAGAAAACAGGCAGTGGAGTGGGTCTGTTTTGATTGGCTGACAGTTCAGGGTCACTGGGTCAGACACAGGGCCATMTTACTCATAAAACTTGCCATAAACATCTCCATCACCATCTGCACGTACTTCAGGGATGACTTAGGAATGATCATTTTCCTATTGCTGAGTTTTTTTTTTCCTTCTGAAAATATTTCAGAAGTTGATTCAAATAACACAGACTTTATCTTGTGGAATAGGAAAATATTAGCATGCCAAATGTAAGGGTGCAGATTCAAGGGGCCCTGGGTTTGCCCATTTAAGGTGTGTCTTCTTAAAAGCCAAGGGATTTATTTGTCTTCTTTTGTTTCAGCTGCTCTTCTCCCAGATGGCAGTCATCTCTAGATACTTCTCATTCCTCGCACAACCTGAACAGGGTGTGTGCTGCTGCTTGTGTCTCCCTGCCTTCCTTTTCCCCTCTCTCCCTCTTTCTTTCAGCCTCTCTCTGCTTACCTAACTGGCTACATCTGTTCTCCTTTACTGCCCATAATATCCCCCCTTTCTTTCGTATAGATACTTAGATTAAAAGTYTGAATTAATAACTGACGAATGAACCCCTGGCATCTTTTGAAGAACACTTTTCCTTGTTTAGTCTGCTGCTTTTGCTTAAGATTGCCCAGAGCCAATCYTCTCTCCAATAACTTCCATCTCACCTATCAGTGTTACCACAGTAGTTTTTCTTCCCTCTCATGTCGTCTTCATTTCTCAGTAGATTTAAAAGAAATCAGGGCTTTTAGTCACAACAACCTGTTAACGCTTTTCAGTGAAAGCCACGTTTTATGTCCAATCTTGGCTGCATCCTGGGCCTTACWAGGCCTGCTTGCGGAACATTTGGAACGCTTGAACTGTGCTGAAGCTCAGTGCTTCAGCATTGGCGTACCACGTTAACCGCTACTACACACGGTTGAAACCGCTGCTCTGTGCTGAGTCCCACAGGTCGACTGCTCTCGCTCCACGCTGCTGCTCAGTCTGTGGTGCTGAGGCCTGCTTGTCTGACCACAACCTCCATAAGGTTGATCTTCTGGGACGCAGGTTTATGATGTCAGATAGCTGCTTGTTTTGGCAGCCCGCCCGGACACACCGGGCTTTCCCTCTCTCCATACCTCTTTTCTGTCTTTATTCTCCCGGACTTTTTGCTTTTTCTTTTTTACTCTGCACTCTCTTATTTTCTCATTTTCTCATCCCTCCCCCCACCACCGGCCGATCCCGTCTCCCTCTTTCCTCTCTCGTTCTTTTTCTCTCTGTAGCTGGCATAACATGGAGTGTCTGTGGTTTTTGTGGGAGCGGGGGAATCCAGCGCTGAGGCACTTTTCCGACAGTGTCCTCGGCAGTAGTGCAGCCGTGGTGTTTTAACAGCTGAGAGTCCTCACAATGCACGGCGCTCAGGTTTTTCAGCTGTGCAGGCAAAAAAAGCGAGCGCCAATGCTCCACTGCGTTTCCCAGGATGTCTGCATCTATTAGGAACGACTGGAGGAGCCAACACACCAGCTATGGAAGATAAATGTTGAGACAAGAGGCGAGAAAAACGAGAGGAAACCAGAGGGTTGTGATGGCACATGTGTCTGAGCCCAGAGGCAGGGACATGTGTTACAATGTTCAGGAGTTAAACACCTCCCCCCTTTCCATTATTTGTCTTTTATCCACTTCTGGCATCTTTCGCACACCTTTGTCTTTAATTTGATTACTTTGTCTCTTTCTTCTTTTGACATACGTAAACTAGGTGAGTTTTATTTTAACCCATCTTCTCCATCTCACACTTGCCACATTTTGTCACATTTTCTCCTCAGCCTTCTTCAGCTTCAGTTCTCCTCTACACTCTGCCTGTAACATTGTCTATCTACCTTCCACTCTTTGCTATCTCCCTCTCTCAGCATGTCTTTGCTTTGGCCCAGCTGTCAGCTGTCTGCTCCTCCTGTATACACACATTGAGCCTGCACACATCTGCACATCTGTGTGCGCACCCATGACAGTGCGGAGGAGTCATCTTGCTAACCCTAAACATAAAAAAAAAGATTGGAGGCACGGAACGATAGCAGAAAAGGTAGAGTGGACAGAAAGACGGGAAGGGAGAGATAAGTTCGAGGAACAGCAGGGAGGACTTCAAGCCAGAGAGAGAGAGAAAGAGAGAYAAGAGGCATGCTGAAAGATAGCAAAAGATGAGGTGGAGAAAGACAAAATTCGAAGAATTGCTTTTCAGCCCACACACTTGGTTCTGAACTTCATCAAGTGCTCAGCCACTAATTCAGAACTGTTCAAGGACTGCCAAAGAAGATTTTGCAACACAATCACTCCCTTACTAAAGTCGTAAATAATGGGATACATTCAAGGTCAAGGTCTACGTGTCAATTAAGTGAGAAAAATATCAATTTTAACCTTAAACAGCCATTTCTTCCAAAATGCACCCTAAAAGTTTTACCGGATGGACAAGTAATGATGGTATATTTTTAACTTGCCATACAAACAATGCTTCATAATTCTGTGAACAGCACCACCACAAACTGATTCTTCCACGAACTGTTTTTCAACACGTTTAGCAGCTCATGTTCTCACCTCTCCGTGGCATTCTCAACATGCAAAACCACAATCTGCTGCTCTCAAAAGCCACATCACAGCTGAATGAACACCTGTAGTCCAGCCCAGCTGTCTACACACGCAGAGCGGCCAAATGAGACTGCCCGCTTCCTCAGATGTCCGAACCAAAGCATGTTCTATTTGTCTCGGCATGTTTGCCATTTCGCCACGGTCCAGTCGGGTCATTTGCAGGCCAGATTTTGGCGTGGCAAAAGTCAAAGGCGGGTCAGAAAGTAGGGTTCAGACAGAAGGCTGGTGGCGTTACGATAAACACAGCTCTGGGTGTTGTCTGTACTTCAGTTCCTGGACATCTGCCTGTCTGTATGTCAGGTTGCCGTGCCAATCTCACGCCCAGCCGTGTGAATAATCACCCAAGAAGGAAATAAGATGTTGAACAGAAAGAGCGGAGGAGAAGAAAGAAATGGAAATGATGGTGTCATGCCCGCCTCCTCCAGCGTTCAAGATTTCTAAAGTCATCTGTTTCTGTTTTTTCCAGATGTATCCAGATGTTGCTGGTGATGTGCAATCCATTGCAGGTGAGGGTCGGAATGCATGCCAAACAAAGGCGCTTATTGTTTTTTTCTTCAAATATGCTTTGCCAAACTCCGGACGTGCCTGTGGGTGTTCCAGCAGGTACTTGGTGTGGATGGGGTCAACTTCAGCGTGCATGTGGAGAACCAGACGCAGGTGCGCGACACCATGAGTCGGAGACACCATCGGGTCTACCAGCTTTACAGCCGCACCAGTGGAAAGCACGTCCAGGTGCTGGGACGCAGGATCAGCGCCAGAGGAGAGGATGGAGACAAATATGGTAAGACACACAAACACACACATGGATGGCAGAGATTAGGCCAACCCCTAAACCCCTAAATGTGTGTGATGCTCACTTGCACATACACTCGAACCATCAAACAAGTACAAAGACTTAAAGGTTGACCAAACGCATGGATGAATGGAGACAGAATGCAACCGTGCAGAGACACACACACACACACACACACACACACACACACACACACACAC
>NW_013955049.1:12495-16606 GCF_001266775.1 Austrofundulus limnaeus
CACACACACACACACACACACACACACACACACACACACACACACACACACACACACACACAAAAGCGCAAACACACACGCCTCCCCAGGCTTTTTGCAGAAGGGCAGTGAAGCCTGTCTGGGGAGTACAAAGACCTCATCGACTGGCTGCTGACTCAAGGATTCACAATAGAGCAAAAGACAAGAGACAGAGGGAAAAGAAAGGTGGTGCTGAAAAAGTGCGAGTAAAAAAAGAGGAAGCCTGGCAGGTAGAGTGTTAGAAACTCATCTTCTTCATCGATCCGCCCATTGATTTTTCATCCTTCCTGTTGTCTCCTCTGGATTTCGAACAGCAGGCTTCTTCTCCCTCCCTTCCTCCATCTTCCAACACTATGGCTGTCCATCCCCCACAAGTGTAATAATGGCTAACCAATACTTAAAACTGCACAGATTAATAGAAATGATAAAAAAAAACAAGCTGGAAAAGTTTTTTTCCTCTTCTTCTTCTTCTTCTTCTTTTTTATTTTATTGTATTTTATTATTGCTATTTCAGAGCAAGATCTCTGATTTTTCATTTTATGCCAAACAAGGGATCACAAGTTCACTGTCTGGTTTGGTTTCAGTTCAATTTAAATGATGAAAAATTCACCCAGAACTGATTAGTTATTGCAAAAATATGATAAGCTTAAGGTTTACAGACTGAGAGAGGAAAGATAAAGCAAGTGCAGAACAGTGGAAACATAGAGAGAAAGCGCAGACGGGATGAGAAGAGAGTTGGGGGAAGAGGACGAAAGAGAGAGAGAGAGGGAGGTATTGATTTCTGCTGACCCCTTTGTTGACTAAGGTCATGTACGAACCATTTTAGGGATTTATTTTTAAACAGGCACAACCGCTCCCTAAAACTGTGCGGTTAGTGAAGCAGCAGCCTCATTTCCTGGAAGGACGAGCACGCATCACACACCTGCACACATCCTCGCACGCAAAAACACAGTAGGGGAGCGAGAGCACACACACACACACCCTAAAACAACAAGATCATATTATTTTCCTGTTCCCCTGAACCCACTGGGCTTTTTTTATACAAAGRGGTCAGCGGCCTCACATCCATGTGTGTGATCATCCTTATCTGACAAACATCTGTCCAGCCAGGAAAATTTACATCTGTCTGTGATTTATTAGCACAGTTTACAGCAACTATGAATCCTGAAACTGTGACACAGCGTGAGTGCTCTATCTGGTTTTAAAGAGCTGGTTTAAATTTAATGCTGGCAGGTAATCTGAGCTATCAGCGTGACACTGCTTGGCAGTTTGTCAGTCTGTCAGTATGAAGTACTTCTTTGCTGTAGTAAGTAAGAAATATCGGCAATCTGGGTCTGCAAGAGATCTGAACTGTTGACATATTAATTTTCTGTTGTGATATGTGTGTGGTACATAACAAAATCATGCAAAGTTTATGGAATAGGCTACAGGATGTGAACAAAAATATTTGGCCACACCTGACCATCACACCAACAGAGACTGCAACAAGTTGGCCTCCTTTTTGCTGAAAGAGCCTCAACTCTTCTTGGAGGTGAGGGGAATTTATGCCTATTTATTCTGCAGGGCATTTTAAAAGTCAGGCACTGATGCTGAACAAGAAGGTCTCGGTCCGCAATCTCCGATCCCGTTCATCCCAAAGAAGCTTGATGGGATTAAGGTCGGGGCTCTGTGCAGGCCTGTCAAGTTCTACACCAAACTCGTCGACAAACGTCGTTACAGTTTTCGCTTTGCGCACCAGGGCACTGTCATCTTAAAAAAGAAAAGAACCCTCACTAAAGTGCTGTCAAAAAAGTTTGAAGCATAATATTGTCTAAATGTCTTGATATGCTAAAACATTTTTTTCTCTATTATCCCAAATCTTTACTAAAACATCTAAAGTCAGTAATTAACATGGGTGGCCAAATACTTTTGTCATACAGCGTGTTTACATTGCATTTCTTAAAAAAAAAGCTCAAGGCTCTAATGTCTGTCTCTTCCTCTGTCTGTCCCTTCACAAGCCCAGCTCGTAGTGGAGGCAGACACCTTCGGCAGCCAGGTGAGAATCCGAGGCAAAGAAACCAATTTCTACCTGTGCATGAACCGCCGTGGCAAGCTAGTAGGAAAGGTGAGATCTCTCCGTCCTCTCTCTGTTAATAAAACACAGATTGTATTTTTTACACTTCCCTAACCGGTCTTTGCTTCTGTCTGCGTGTCTGTGGTTTCTCTGCTCTCTCAGAAGGCCAGTAACCGAAGCGCGGATTGCGTCTTTGTGGAAATGGTGCTGGAAAATCACTACACAGCCCTGATGTCAGCGCGCTACGCTGGCTGGTATGTCGGCTTCACAAAAAGGGGGCGTCCTCGCCGCGGCCCCCACACACTCCCCAACCAGCAGGACGTGCACTTCATGAAACGCTTCCCACCGGGGGAACAGCCCGACCTCACCACGCCCTTCCGCTTCACCACCGTCAGCAAGCGGGTTAAGAGGGTGCGTGCTACCGGGACCCGCTAGCGGTGGTTAACGCTAGCACCCACTGTTTTGTTTCCACCCAAAGCCTTTAGCTGAGCCTTCCAATGGCTAACCCTAGTCATCTCTTCTGTCGCACACGACTGAACACCTTCTTTTGATGGGACAAATATTGACCAGAAACTTAATGAATCATTAATGGGGGTTTAGCTATATGTGTTCTAAATTGCCACTACAAGCCCCTGGTTCCTTTGTTTTTGTTCCCCGTGCTGGACCAATTGGACAGCAACTCAACCGATGCTGGAAGCTTTTCGGACCTGGTCTGCTTCCCTTCACAGTCCAGAAATAGTGACAGAACCTGAAGGCCAGGTGCTATATAGGCCTTGATTCCACAGCCCCCTGAAACAACAAGGCCTTCATGTCTGCTGTTCGGGACCAGCTGGACAATGTCAAGGACTGGGATTACAACTGGACCGTACAGAGAACACAGATGGGGAAAGACTGACTGAACTAGAGAGTGGGTGCTCAGCCTATGGATAAAGGGAAAGCTGGATGGCAAATGCAAGAAAAATAATGAAGACAGCGTGATCTGCACAGATCCAACACACATATGATGGACTATTGACATGTGACGCACTTATCTGTCTCACTYGTTAAAAGGCACTGACCCGTGAGACCGTTGGATGAATAGCAAGAATAAAAACGATAGAGAAAATATTAGAGCAAATGACAGAATAAACGCATGTTCCTAAAAAGAGGACGACAAAGAAAGTATGTTGTGTATGTTTGCAGGAGTGCGGGAAGCAAAATCACAAGGGGTTCTGGAAATGGACTGTGCAGTTTTTGTTTTGTCTTTTGCATTAACTCACGACAACTCACCGCAGGGACTGAAGCTTTAAGAACTGGAATGTACAGAAAAATAATAAGCTGAACCAAAATCAGTCAACCAATCACTGCAAACCAAACGAACGACAACCAAAGACATCTGGAGACCTTCTTCGTGATTCCTGCTCATTCCCTGCCTCCCCCCGGAGGACACAACATCTTCAGCTTTTAGGTGCAGAGGGTGATGAGCGCAGGGCTGAGCCCAGAGGGGAGGGTGCCTTCTTTAGTGTCGCTCTAGAAACGACCCAGGGGGGATGATGCTCCTGTGTGATATCATGGATACAGAGTGCTGCTACCAGGACATACAGTGGAACAATCCAAAGTCTCATTCATTCACACAGGAGAAAGAAAAAAAAACATAATAATAAAGGGAATGTTTTATTGAAAGTTATATATATTATATATATGTGAGAAGACAGAAACTTAAATAAGCAATCTTACTATGATGGTTACTATAATTATGATAAAATTATTTCATTTATTTATTTCAGCTCTGTGTGCAGAAGTCTTTGACTCAGTAAACCTTACAGAAACATTTCAAATGTCTCCCAGTCTTTTCTTGCATCGTAATTATTATAGCTTCATCATCTCTTCAGGTTAAGGCTTGCTAAGGCACAGAACAAAATTGTGGCTTAAATTTATTTTTCTTCCTTTAGAAATATGCAAAACACAGGGTTTTTCCAGCTCTTCCAATATCAATATAGCACTTTGTGCATTGGAAATTATTTTTACTTTTTTTTTAACTTGATGACCAAAAAAAAAAAA
>NW_013955050.1:0-4483 GCF_001266775.1 Austrofundulus limnaeus
CCAACCACCATCCATCCATCCATCCATCATCCAATATTCATCCAACCATCATCCAACATTCATCCAACCATCATTCATCCAACCACCATCCATCCATCCATCCATCATCCAATATTCATCCAACCATCATCCAATATTCATCCAACCAACCAACATTCATCCAACCATCATCCAATATTCATCGAACCATCATCCAACCATCATCCATCCAATATTCATCCATCCATCATCCAACATTCATCCATCCATCATCCAGTATCCATCCATCATCCAATATTCATCCAACCATCATCCAATGTTCATCCAACATTCATCCAACCATCATCCAGCATTCATCCAACCATCATCCATCCAACCAACATTCATCTAACCATCATCCATCCATCATCCAACATTTATCCAACCAACATTCATCCAACCATCATCCATCCAATATTCATCCATCCATCATCCAACATTCATCCATCCATCATCCAATATTCATCCATCCATCGTTCCCTCTCTCTTCAGTCAGGTTGAGGGTTCAGGACCCACATAGACTCTGGACCGGTCTGGTTCTGTAGGGACTGTGTTGTTTGAAGGGAGGTTTGAGCCCCCCCCCCCCTCCTCCTCCTCCCAGCGTGGATGAAGCAGCTCAGGAACTGAGGAGTGAAGATAAACTGGGAGATAATCATCTTTTCATTAAACTTTCACTTCAGTTTTCCAATTAGAGCTTCGTCTTAACGAGACCTGCTCCAGGGCCGAGTCACAGACTCGTTAAGAGACTTCATGGACAGAGAGCAGCAGGTCCGTCCAAACCGGGTCGGTCAGGAGACTGGTGACCCCCCCCTGCTGTCAGGAGACTGGTGACCCCCCCCCTGCTGTCAGTGGAACAGTCAGAGCTGTGGAGGCCCACGGGCCATTCCTGTGTGTGTCTGTGATAAGGGGGGAGAGAGGAGGGGGCTTCCTCTGAGCCTCTGGATCACCCCCCCCCTCGTCTTGGCAGGGTAATTAAGAATGGCCTCCAAACACAGAGAGAGGCAGCAACGCTCCAGATGAAAGGAAATGATTAAAATAATTACAGACAGAGAGCTGACGAGTGTGTGTGTGTGTTAGTGTGTGTGTTAGTGATGTGTGTGTGTGTGTTAGTGATGTGTGTGTGTGTTAGTGATGTGTGTGTTGGTGTGTGTGTCTGTGTGAGAGCCGCCGGACATTTGTCAGTAATTAGATAATTAATCTGAATGCAAATGATGAGCTCTAACCCAGCAGTCAGGCTGAACCAGAAACAACTGCAGAGTCAGGAGGAGGAGGAGCAGAGGAGGAAACAGTGGGTGCCCCCCCTCAGCTGGGAGGCAGGTGAACACCTCAGGTAACAGGTGTGACTCACCTGCATCACTCAAACATGTGGACAAACAGGAAGTAAAACTGTGATAAAAACAAACATGGTTCTAAAGAGATCAAACACAAAGTGATCATTTACAACCTTTAATCTGTCAGATTACAGATTACAGCTCAGATTATCAACATGAAAGAGTAACAACCAGATTAACACAGATTATAATCCAGTTGATCCAAACAGAACAGGTTCTGTTAAAAAGTTCTTTATTTGTCTCAACGTGTTAAAATTAACTGAATCTAAAGGTTGAGTCCAACAGAACATCAGTCTGGGCTTTAAACCCGTCCAGAACCGACACAAACATGATTACACTTCCACAGTCTGAGACACAGGTTCTGTCCCGGCTCGGTTCGGTTCCTACTCCACCACCAGCTCGAACTCCTCGGCCTCCCGGAACTCCTGGTTCATCCTGGCCGCCAGAGCGTCCAGCTCCTCCGGGTTGATCTGCGGCACCTTCCGCCTCCTCCTCCGCTCCTTCACCACCGCCACCCCGGGGATGTTCGGGTCCGGTTCGGTGCAGCACTCCTCGGCCTCCAGCAGAGACGTGAACGATGACCCAGAACCCTCCAGAGCGGTCCTGGACTGTTCGGTCCTGCTCGAGGCTACCTCCGGGGTCTTCAGCCTCTCGAAGCCGAATAAAGTCTCTCTTGGCTCGGGGCTGTGGACGGACCGGTCGCTGAGCCTGGTGTAGGACCGGCGGACCTTCTGGGCCCACACCGGGTCCTCTGGGTCTGCAGCCGGCAGCTGGGTCCGGGAGGACACCGGTGGGGTCGAGGGGAGTATCGGGGAGGGCACGTGGGCCTGCGGCTGCTGCTTCTTCCGGCCAGCAGAGGAGGGCGAAGGCCTGCGGCCCGAGACCGGGTCCGGGGTTCCGAGCTTCTGCTTTTTCTGCTGGACGTGCTGTTCTGACCGGTTCGGTGTGTTGTCCTGGTTGGGTTCTGCTCGGTTCGGTGTGTTCTCCTTGTCGTGTTCTGARGGAGCTGCTGTTTTTCTGGGCGCTATCTTCCTCACGGTGATGAGCCGCTTAGCTCCGAGCGCCATTTTGTTGTCGCTTTCCAGCGGAGCCGCTTGTGGAGAAACGAGCCGCGGAGACCGCCTCGGCCGCGGGCCGCTGGTCGCTTCAGTCATCCCGGCTTCGTTCATGCTCAAACCAGCCTGGTAAAAAATAAAGATTCACTTGGTTCCTCAGGTAAAAGTCTCCCCGCAACAACAACAACAACGGCGCTGCTTTCAAAATTACCCGCTCGAGTCGCGCAGTAAAGACGTCAGCGGTGACGCCCACATATCCAGTGAGGTCATCAGTCTGCGTCAGTTACCTCTGAGTTTTGCTGTGTAATCCACACTGGTCACACTCAGGTTCTGCTGCAGTTTTCTCTGTTTTCAGTCATTTTTCACAGTTTGCTTGTCGGGGATCATGGAGTATTTAATCGGAATTCAGGGGCCGGACTTTGTGCTCGTGGCTGCCGATAATGTGGCTGCTAGCAGCATCATTCAGATGAAGCACGGTACGTTAGCTCGTTAGCTTAGCATTAGCTGCTCTGCCGGTTCACAACGCTCTGGTTTTGTTGTTTATGATAAAATATTTGTGTCACGTAAAACTTTGTGTATTCTTGTTGTTTCGCGGAACAACATTGATGATAATTAGGATTTTTTCTTCAATTTATCAGCAAAACGAGAAGACGTTAGCTCAAAATAACTAGCTAATTTAAGTTTTATTTTCACTATTCTAGCAAAACTTTATAAATAGTTTAGTTGAAAGATGAATAAATGTGTTGTTATTTGGTTTCTAGTTAAATATGTGCTGAGTTTGAACACTCAGGCTGCTGACTGTGAAAGTGAAAGTCAGACTGGTTTAATTGGTTTCATGTTTCCTGGTCCTAAAGCTTCAAGTTCAGAGAAAACAACAACAACAACAACAACAACAACAACAACAACAACAACAACAAATCTAGTTGTAAACCGACCTGAAAACTCTTAAGTCTTCAATAACTGCAGCTCAATAAATTTAAATCTAGAAACACTAAAACAGACTGTAGTTCATTATTTTAAAAATATTATTTCTGTTGATTAAAGACGTTTTCTGACATTTTGTAAAATACAAAATATAACTTTTTACTCCAGTATTGATAGTCTTTAAAGTTTAAATAATAAAATAATCATATTTTTACACAAACTGAATAAAACAGTAGCTGAAGTGGCAGCTGGTTTTTCTGTGAATAATCAACACAGCTGTTTGTTTGTTTGTTTGTTTGTTTCAGACTACGACAAGATGTTCAAACTGAGTGAGAAGATTCTGCTGCTGTGTGTGGGAGAGGCTGGAGACACGGTCCAGTTTGCAGAGTACATCCAGAAGAACGTCCAGCTCTACAAAATGAGGAACGGTAAGCAGGCCTAGTGGAGCGGTTCTGACCTGGTTCTGTCCTCAGGTTCTGGTGTTAGCGGGTCGTACAGCTGGTGTTTAAAGTTTCGTCTCATGTTTCCCTCCTGGGTTTCAGGTTACGAGCTCAGTCCAGCAGCAGCAGCGAACTTCACAAGGAAGAACCTGGCAGACTACCTGCGGAGCCGGGTAAATATTCTGTAGAACCTTCAGAACATGTGACCTGTGAGGAGGAGACACCTGCAGGTTTACCTGCAACATCTGTTATCATTCAGGCACAGGCCAAAGATAAACCTTTAAAACCAGTCAAAAATCCAGTTTTTATCACGTTTATCAAACTCACCTTAGTCTCTGAAACCTTCAGTGTTTTTCAGCTCAGGTCCTCAGAGCACACGGTCCTGCAGGGTTTCCATGTTTGACGCACCTGATTCAGGTTCAACAAAACTCTGTTAATCAGTTTCAATTAAACACAGCTGAGCTGAAGCAGGAACACTTCTAATACATGCAGGAGAGTTTGTTCTGAGGACCAGGGCTCATAAACACTGCTTTATCTCATGCTAATAGTGTTCATGCTAGTACTACTGCTAATGGTGCTACTGCTAATACTACTGCTAATGGTGCTACTGCTAATACTACTGCTAATACTACTGCTAATGGTGCTACTGCTAATACTACTGCTAATACTACTGCTAATGGTGCTACTGCTAATACTACTGCTAATGGTGCTACTG